>NW_010431290.1:0-11996 GCF_000710305.1 Buceros rhinoceros silvestris
ACGGTCACGCCGCCTCCGCGCCCGAGCAACGAGCTCGCCGGCGCCGAGCCCCACTGGTCTCCTCGCTGCAGCTCGTCACCCTTCCTCCCCCCCGGGACACTTGTTTCTAGCCTGACCCCGAGGACCGGGCCGGTTCGGCACCCGCCCGTTTCTGCGGACAGCAGCGTGCCCGCCTCCGCGTGGGAGGCTGCCGAGTCCCGCCGGCAGCCCGCAGCAGGGAAACTCCCGCTCCTCCCCGCTGCAGGAAACCTGTGGGATGCGTCTCGTACCGGGCGCACGGAGAACGCTACAAATCAGGACCCATGGTGTTCCCTCCCTCGGTATTAAGCCGTTTAACCCAGCCTACATGAAGAAGTGATGTGCTGATAACAAACCCGGGCAAACCGCGAGCCAACTCCGTGAACATTACTTGTTCGGGAGGGTGACAGTGGATTACCCTTAGAGCACAACCAGCATGCCTTTATTGTTAGCTGGGCGCGTTCACAAAAATGTTTTGGCTTTATGGATTGAATAAGAAAACTTAATTACGGAACATGAAGTCTCTAGGTAATTCGTAAAATTGGCAATCCGAGTAGGTAATGATTGTTAATCACATAGCAGCTCCTAAGCAAAGTTCATTAAACTAATTGCATAAATATCCAGAAAATGGCCTGGGGATGTACGCTGCAAATTCTGAAAACTAATTATTATGCATACACAATGAAGAGAGCAGGGACTGAACATAAAGATGTTAGGTACACAGGTTCACAAACTTAATTCATTAGTTTTAATGAGACTGAAGCGTGGGTACCATCTACTGTTCTAAGTGTTCACAGGTGTCAATCGCTAGTTCATCTCATCTGCACCAGGGGTATCAGGCAGCTCAGAATGTTTGCCTCAGTGGAAGTTAAGTAATCAGCACAATAATATTGACAGGCAAACAACGAATCTTGTCAAGCAGACCGAAAAACAGCATTTTCATAAATATATACACAAGAGGCCAGGATCAGAAGCAAGCACGTTCCAAGAGTGGCTTTCCTGCTGTTGGCCATAAGGCCGTCCTGGTGCACCCCACGGCCTGTGCTCAGGCTATCGCTGCCTGAGGTCGGAGGCACAGGAGGAGGTCGGGGGGTCTGGATGCCCTGCAGGTGCTAAGCGTGGCCATGCCAAAGCACGGCAGCGTTGCAGGAAGAAAAGGAGATGAGGTGAGGTGGGTGATGAGCGAGGATACAGACAACAGCTGAGCTTCAAAGGCAGTTACAGAAAGCTCCACTTCTGACACCAGGCAGAGGAATAAGGTAACAATTGTTTCACGGCTGCTTGCTGAGAGGAATCCTATAGGTGATTCCCTGCACAAGGATTAAAAATAAACTAACCAGGACATTCCCTATTAAATTCTAAACATCAGATAACACCCCAGATACAAGGCCCAACATCCCTGGCACTGCCTTTCTATCGGCATGATTTTGTAGACATGAAGCTGTAAGAACATTTAAAAAGCTGCTTGACTTCTGAAGATAAAAATACATTAACAGAACTTACAGTGTCATTGAAGAAGAATACAGATAAGGCAGAAATTTACACATTTTATTCCTTTGTGAATTTAGGCTAATCGTGCGGCGTGGTTGAAGCACTTAGCATGTACCAGGTGTGTCTCCAGAAAAGTCTTATAATTCACATACACAAGGAAAAAAAGAGACACAAGCAAACATTAAACAGTTGAGGAAACAATTGATTTTAAAGCAACTAATTTGCATCTAATTATGTAAAGATAATTAAGAGGTATCTGCTACCATATCTACATAACCAGACCAATACATTTTTCTAACAGTTTTGCAAAATGGCCACTTCTGACCCGTCATACATATTTTTAACCAAGTACCAAAAAAACATTTGTATTATGCCATGGCGGAGTAGTAGAAACTCTCTTCATATTGTACTTCAGTGGAAAGTAAGGCAACCAGATGACTCACTGATGGTCAGACAAGCACACAAGAAATCTCAAGGTTTCCACAACGAGAGAGATAATATATGACAATTATGTTCTCCTTAAATGTGTTGTAAGTAGACAGCATAGACATCCAAGCAGACAGTACCCATCTTTGACACAGAATCTATTACAAAATTAAGTAATTTCACATTCCTTTGCTACCAGAAGGTCTCGAAGGCTGTCCAGAACAGCCAAGATTTGTAGAAACAATTGGCAATTTTGGCTGATCAATCAGAGACACTTTGGACCTTATTAGGACAAAACATTGGTCACTGACATCTAAGATATTCAAACTTACTAATCACGAAAAAATTTCAATTTACACCCGTATTTACATGGTACTTAAGTTAAAGAATATTGCTATAGTCTCTAGGATAATAAATTGTATTTTGTTTCAATTGGTATGTCACTTTTCAAGACAGACGTCATATGTGAGCATGGCCATGCAGCTAACTGTAAAAGTCAGAATTGTGTGTCCTTTTACATTTTCAGTATTTCTGTGACAATCCATTTGACTTGAAGGTATTTTTAGGCTCCGCTAAAGCATGATTGACATTTCTGTTAATTCCTGAGCAACATTAAAATGCTGCACAGCGTACTTCAGGGAAGATAAGAGACCAAGAGCCTCCTTATTATGTTAGTATAAATTCAGAGTAACTTCACTGAAGTTACAGGATTACTTTGCTTCCCAACCAATGGGAATTTAAAATCTGTTCCAGCTTAGTATTTACATATGATAGAGTGTGACTGTCATTTTACTTGCACCAGAGTGGCAACTCTGTGTAAATTATTCTGAAATTTGCACATATGACAGGGAGAAAGACCCAAGTTGTTTAACCTGACAGGATCGCTTTAAATTATACTCAGTGCCTTTTAAAACCAGTTTTGATGCAGTCCTCCAACACTAAAAATCATGGATTTTCTGTTTATTCTAGATGCATGAAATATATTTACATACAAACATGACTATTGGGATATCACCGATGGGTTGTTTTGAGTCACTTCTGCTTCTAAAGCACTCAGGTTTTGAGATAGCAATTTATTTGCACAGCAGAGCAGCAATGCAAGTTTTTCCACACGGGTCAGGCAAAAGAAGAAAGTCATTCCATCATCTGTCTCCTGCCAGTGTCTTTCAAGATAATATCTGCACGTACACGTACAAATGGAAACTATTTACCTGTTCTGATCTTTGGCTAAGAAAGCCTCTATCTACTATCCTGCCAAACCACTGGTGGGAGGGGGTTTCTCTTCCTTACACATATCACAGCATAAACAGAATTGAGTTCTGTTTTTTAACACTCAGCTACGACTTCCTATTACATAACCCAGTTTAAAGAAAAAGATCTTGTCTGAACAAGATATGTACATTTTGGCAGCTAAGGAATGTTAAAGTCACGGTGCCCCTGTACCAGAGTAGCAGGAGGCTAAAATAAACAGCAAACAGCTGTAATAATGAGTTGATAACCTTTAGTTTTAAGCATTAGCAATCTGTGATTGCAGTAAGTGTAATTCGTCTGTATAGAATGCCATTAACAGTTAAAAATGGGAGCTCATTAATATCACTAATTTGGCAACTTCAGAAGACTGTGCCTTTTTTGTTTTTACATAGAACATATCAAAGTACTTGAAAGCTCAAGAATAGCAACAAAAAAACTCCCTTTGTCCTGAAGTTCTTAAGAAAATCTCTTCTAATGATATCAACACTGCATGTTCTAGCAGTTTGTCAGAAAGGCAAATATTAACATTATGAAGGCCTAAATTCCGACTAGTAGTAGCCTTTTCTCAGACTATCACATCCATTCTTATATGTTCTGCTTTTAAATTATTCAAGAAATGCAGAATTATGGCTAGAATAAAATAGGCTATGAAAAATATGGCTAGAATCAAAAGGAAAAGATGAATTACACGGGGCACAGAACTGCTTACATTAAAAAAGTGTTAAAATAGTGATAAAAGCTGGAAATCTTAAGAATGGTCAGAAGAGCTGTATTTCACACAGCTTTCTCTCATGGGCCCTCAACACTGAACTCTGAATTGATAGCACAATGCAGACAACTATTAGTGACCAGCCTAGCTAGAAGGATGCCAGCTAGTTGCAGAAAAGATACGATCTCATGGGAAAAGACAAGCCTAAATGTTTGCTCTGATAAGAATTTGCTGGCAAAGTTTGTATTTCATGTTAAGCTGTTCAGGTGGGGAAATTATTAGGAAACATTCCAGAAACCAGATTATTTGACAAAATGTGTAAGATATTCCAAGGTGAATGGTACCTGTCATGTACTTCAATTCATCAGTTAAGTGTCATATGTAGATACATGGTATAGAAAACTCTCCTTCCCAACATCAACGAGAAAGAACCGACTTGGAAATATTACTGATGCAACTATTCCAAACCAGAAAAGCAGGAACAAGAGATAGTTTGGAGCCTCATAATAATTTAACAAATAATACTATTTCTTAATAGAAATACCTTCTTCTTATAACAAAACTCATTTTCTATTGAAAAGAAATTTTTTTCTGAACAGGTCAGAACCTAGAATACAGAAAATAACGGTTTTCCAGTCTGTGCAAAAGCATTATCTCAGAGTACTTCTTGTGCAGTAAATATTCCTTATCATTTTTAAAGAACACTTTGTGAGCAGAGGAAAACTGGGAGAAAAGGGAGAAGTATACTTGATGTTCAGAGCTTACGAGTGTACTTGATACTGTCAAATCTGACTACAGAGTTCAGTAATCATTACCTTTCCAAATCAGGTAACGTTTTGTGCCATGAAGAAGGAAAGACAGTCAGTTCAGCTTTCACCTTTTCCAACCCACTGGCTATTTGAATTTAGTGGCACTTCGGAGCCTATACTCCCATTCTGGAAACTGCAACAGATGACTTCTTGGAGAGATAAATAGAGGCCGGAGTTCACAAAATACAGCACACTACTGCTGCCTTGCAAAATGGAAAGTGGGGAAAATATGTCTGGATTGCTCCACCCTGAAGTTGATGCATATGCCTCCATCTGAGCTTACATCTTAGTCGCCTGTATCCCAAGCCCTCCTGGTAACATGAAAGTGGGCTGAATACAGTTGCATTAGTGGAATTAATTTCTCCATTTTCCTTTAAAAAATCTAGTAATTAAAATAAATACAAATGAGAAAACAGCTGTTTAACTCAAAACACAATTTGTCATTTACAGAATGTAGAACCAATCATAGTTTCCTATACCTTGGTTACCTGATATGTGCTTTGATTATGTTTCCCCCTGCCTTATAGGTACTGTCTTGTTTATACACCCTTAGTGAAAATTCTCTCTTAAAACTAGATTTCATAGTCAGTTTAATATAGTGCATAAGAGCATTAAATACCTAATTACTGTGTTCTACATAACATCATATAATGAACACAGGTCAGCTAAAAATATTCAGTTATTTTGGAAAAACTGTGCTCTTTGGTAAAGCAGAGAAACCATATCACTGTGCCACAGTCACTTAGAAATACAAGTTTCCAGTTAGAGGTGTCTATAAATTAGAGTTCTGTGCTTACAATAAAGTGCTGTGTAAAGAAAAAGAGAAATCAAGAAGGGTGACCCCATTTATCATACCATTACAAAGAAAAATCCGAACACTGCCATCATGTTGAGATGGCACAAATTTACAATGACATCTTTAAGAGAGACAAGGAACACTCACATTAATCAGTACAGAATTAGAGATGAATACGAGTACATCAATATTTGCATAAAACAGAACAAGCAATTGCATGAGGCAGAAGAGACAAGCTTTTGAAGGATCTGGGCCATTGCCCAAGACAAAAATATCCAGTAAGAGCTGCTATAAGGTGGCCAGCTTTGCACAAGCAAAACCATCAAGCCACCAGGAAAACAGAGAAGGATCACAACTCTATATGCTGAATAACGGGTCTAATATTAAATTTTCAGGCGTGTAATATTAAAAAAAAAAAATTAAAAGCATCCATGGAGGTCAGTGTTGAGAAGCTCTTTGGCTCTCCCTGTCGGTTGAAAGGGGCAATGCCTCGCTTGTGGCAGATGTATTTCAATACCTTTTTAAGAAACAATTTAGAGTGGAAAAAAATACCGAGTTTCTTTATTGCTCTGAAGAGTTAAGTTCCATTAGCTCTGTAAGTGCAAATGAAAAGGTGCATTGTCAGACAAGGGAAAGCTCTTGTCATTTCACTGTTAAGTCAGTGGCTAAATCCAAAAGTGAAACCAATGACAAAAGGGCTTTGCTGCTTTAATAAAAATTTAACGGATATGGTGGGTAGGTGCAAGCAAGCAGGAACACAGGAGAGCTGGAAAATGAAAACTTCCATTATTTGGAAGCTCCGCTTCCTGTCCTTCAAGAAAGGGGTTACATTCTGAAAAGCTGCATTAGTTACAATTACTCCGATGCAATACGTGTTTCTGGTAATAACAAAGCAGATGTGTGCTCTCTCCTAGAAGGGAAGTGTCCCATCTCCAGAAGAACATGAGAAGCTGTAACTTGTATCTGCAGCTGTTGGAATTGGCCTGCACAATGGGTTTAGGCAACGGATCCTCGGTTCTTCAGGAGGAGAAGTTTCTGTCTAAACCAGAGGCAAACAGGACTCTTGCTACCAAGGGAAGTTATATTTACACAAAACCCACCCGTTTGTTTTCACCAAACAAGTTATGTCTGATCTAGTAATTTGTAACTTTACTGTGAAATGACAAAGAGAGTGAAAAGCTCCAACATGCGTCTGATGAATGGCACTCAGGTCTGAGAGAGCCTGAGAGCTTCTTCAAGTGCTCCCTCTTAAGGGTGAGCATTTTCAGTCATTCATGCACAATAATAAGATCACTTAGTAAATAAGCTGATGGCAGGGCTTGGACCTAAATATTTGTATGTGCTAGTGTCTGTGAAGCAAAAGCAGGTACTGCAGGCAGGCTGCCTGATAGCCTAACAGAAGCCAATGTACCAAAATCAAGAGTCTACAAGTGAACAGGAGAGGATGCAGAATCAAGAAGAAATAGGAAGCAAAATTTTAACTTTTATTAAGGGCTTTCCCTAAATTCAACAGTTACAGTAAAATTCTTTATAATGAGGTCATATATGTAGTTCTTCCTTTGTATTGTGTTGGCATTGCTTTTTGTAATACATCTCTTAAAAATGACCAGCCTCTCTTCCAAGCATCATCTTGCCATCTAAGAAAAGTGGCTGTAAAGAAGGGGGACAAGAGCACTGAGGTGAAGGGTGAGGGAAGGAAAGTGAGATTACAGGGATCTAAGATGGTTTAGACTTACTACCTAGCAGTCTGCATTAGTTTCAGGCTGTGCTGCGTGAAAGATAAAACAGTGTTTAGGAATAGATGGTGAGGAGGTGGAGGCAGAAGGAAAATACAGATGGGTACAAAACTGCCAACAACCTGTCAGATCTGAGAAGAAGGAAGTTATGAGGAGTGCATGAGGAGCAAAAGAACTTGACCATTTTTATTTATCTGTTGGATGTAGTGGAATTTTCAGACAGGGAATAAAATGACTGAAAGAAAAGAAGGTAAGGTAGCTGCAAGTGTCCATACCTCTATACAGGCAACTTCAAGAGTCTCACCAGTACCTTGACTACCATGATGAGAACCAGGCTACCAAGTAATGGCACAGGAACAGTATGCATCATGTACTAGCTGGTAAGTGTCTTGATGTTCTGTAGATTCCAATAAAAAGAAAGAATATAGTTCCACATATTTATATCTCTATTTTCCAAGCTGTGCCTGGAAAATGAATATTCTCTCCAGAGTCTTAATGTCCCATCAGGCATGAAATCACTGGATCCGGTTTGGGTAGGTTGTGTGGTAGAGACACCATCTAATCAGTCCCAAAACCCCGCAGATATAAGTAAACAGTTTTGATTTGTACTTCAGGAGTTCCAGCTTGTCTCATAATTGTAACAGGGAAAGAAGTTTTTAAAAAGAAAAAGGAAGGAAGCTGCTGAGGCAGAGCTCAGGGAATGATTAGCTTGCATGGCAGTGCTCCTCCCAGACTACACAGAGGACTGACTAAGGGCAAAACCCCAGAAACAATAGGCAAGTAACTGGGTGGGAGAGGAGAAAAGAGCATTTTCCTAATCTCTTGTATTTGAGAGCCTACTCAATCATCTTTGTACTATATGCTCTACAAGAGCATATACAGGCAGTGAAGAGACTAATTTCATCAGGTAAAGAAATTTTCTCATTATTTTACTGCAAGGAAAAAACAAATGGATATTTAATACAGTATGAGGTAGTAGTAACTCATGGTGCTACTAGTAGTAATACACAGCACCATTCAGAGAAGGAAAAAGAACACGGTGCACCGAGTCTTCAGAAACAGCTGAGAGAGTGGGAGTTTAGATCAAACCTAAATTCACCAGCACTACAGTTCGCCCATGCATGATGTTCTGAGCAGTTTGTAAGTGCTTTGGAGAGGCCATCTAAAGCTATACATAGATGCATGCCTGCAAACGGGTACCACGTTACTATTTTACTATCTTTGTACAAAAAATAAGAGAATGCTAGGCGTAAGTTTAACTACGATCATTTTTCACTTCCCACAACTGCAAAGCTGCCAAGTTCCTGCCAGATGCCTGAATGAAATTTGTGGATTGCTGGAGGGAGTCTGCACCCAGTGAGGGAATTTGCGATCTTGGTTCTTCCAGCTTTCATTGCTCTCCCTCCTCCCTGGACAGCAGATGGTGGCATTATCATGGATGGATTATTTGCTAACAAGGATCTTCTTATGACTTCTCAATATAAAAATCATCTAAATGTCAGAACACAGGGCACACCAGGTTGGTATTAACTGGTTTAAGTTTAAAAGGGCAACTGCGACAACCTACCAGAAAAAAACAATGGAAGAAAATCTCTTCCATTGCAAACAGAAAACACTGAATTAAATTCTACTGTCTTAACTATTGTAAATTTATATTGCTACCAAGACACTGAATTCTGTTTTTATGAGGATATAGATTATTAATTCATCAAGTTATTCTACAGCTTCCTTGAATCTATTGTGTTTAAAAATTACAGGAACTTCAGTAATATTGTGGACAGATAAAAAGAATGGGGAGTGTCTTTCTGGCTTGAGTATACTGAGCCATCCCGATCACTAGAAAAGGAGATGTCTGTAAACCTCCCAAACTGCAGAGAGCACTGGGTTGTTTGAAACTTTACGTTCAGAACTCTGAACCTATACAGTAAGGGCAGAAATACAGAAAATAAATGCATAAGGCTAAACTACTTATTTTTAGGCAGGCTGCCTGCTTGCTGCCCAGGCATTTCCTATTGCACTTAAATGCCCAAAACACTTATTTTTCTTCTAAATAGATTTTATGAAGCTTGCATTAAGAGCTGCTTTAATACCAAATTCACTAAATAGCCAGCAGAACTATCTGTTGGCAATAGAATAAAAAATGGGAATGAATATTGAATAGTGGGGAGGCAAAGCAGAATGAGGAGATATTTTAAGAAAATACAAATGTACATATTACCATTTGGACATTTCCTGTAATATGCTGAATAAAACAGGTGTTCAGTAGTAGTACAAATAGGTGAGTTAAGCAGCCTTCAAAGGACAAAGTACATCTCATGTTACTATGAAGTAAAAAGAGAAGAAAGTATTATGATCAAAGGAGAAGCTGGACAAGTTGCTTTAGGATCTCTAAGTGCAAGTAAACCCACCCTTCACCTCCCATGCCCTTCTTTTATGTCTATCGGTCTGTTCATACAGAAATCGCTTTGTTTGAGCGGAAAAAAATCTTACCGTGTTTTCCACAACATTTATACATGGCACTTACTGTTTCTGCCCTTGTAGTCTGCAGTCTGGCAACCAATGCTAGCAGGAATTTCAGGGATTCAGAAGCTCGAGATCGAGGCCTTTATTTTTTTCTGCCTTCTTTCACTAAAATCTTTGCTCTATCAAAGCATGTTATTGCGAGGTGTGACTTTTGCTACACTGTACTTTAAGATCAACCTTCTGCCCACCTCCGTTCTTTCCTCTTCCCCCACAAAATGTGTTGGTAGACGTAAACCATTTGATTCAGCACTGAATAGAAATCACTGACAATGTAGCCTTGTCTCACTTTTTGCCTTCTCCATTTCATTTGTAGTGAGCTTGTAAAGGATAAAGTTGAAATCAAATATCCAACCATCTGTAATTAATACCGTCACAGAGATACACGCTATTTCTCAGATTAAAACTACCTGTAATAGCCGTACCTGTACCAGCTGTCCTTGTAGGCAAGAGATTGTAACGCTAGAAATCTTGAGTTTGATCAAGGCTTCCATTTCAGCAGTGAGTCAATAACAAGGTTCTCGTGGATGCAATATCAAATGAGAAAGTTTCCTAGGAGATAAGTCAGTAGGGGTATGATCCTCAGGCCACATAGGTGGAGAAGTTCAAGAAATTTTTTTGCAGGAATGAGTCACGAATTCTTCACTAACTGATTCATCTGTAACACAAGAAATTTTAAAGAGAACACATGCAGAACACTCTGTGGTCTTCACGGAAGGCTCCAAATTGGAGAAGAAAAATAGATGCTACAGAAGAGAATTACATTTTTTTAAATTAATGTACTAACCTTGGGCATGATTAAGAGAATATTTAACTTTTTGCAGACCATAACTTGTCACAAAACAGAGATTGTTTTTAAAGTAAAATTGTTGCAGACTATACTGCCTTAAAATGTTCTAAATGTAGAGATTCATGTTAAGTAGAAAACTGTTCACATCTCATGCACTACTTGCCTGTTCCGTGTAGCTTTTGGAGAAGGGAATTGTTTATTTGTTTGTTTGTTTAGCATACATTATTTAGGTGTAATTGATTCTGTTATTTCAAACCTGTGCATAATTAAGTGTATAAAGTAACAAGGTGATGGAAGCTAGTATTTTCTAAAAAAGCAGAAGTCTTAAATATTGGGCTACCTCATAATTACTTCTATGTACACTTCAAAAGCTTATTTTGTATATTTAACCAACAGCAAGCAGAGGAAAATTACAGAGATGATGCTAATTTTTATGTGCTTATTTCTTTATTTAACCAAGCCTGTAAAAATTTAGAATTCATACCAGAATTCTACATGTATTTTTAAGTCTTTTCAAACTTACTGAATGGAAAAGGATATAAAGAAAAATTGGACTTCTGCTGGAGGGCTGTGGCCATGTAGGTAACTACAGTATAGTGGCCAAAAAAACGCCTCAACAACAAAAAAACCCATAACCTTTTTCACAGTAGGTACATGTAGGATTCTCCTTTTTCCCTGCTACTTCTTAACTGAGCTGATCACAGCTCACAGTAAACCCGCAGGGGAAAGCGAACTACTAAACACACCCTGTGGCACAATCTTATCCTGCTGCACATGCAGTGCTCTTGCTCTACGGTTACATAGTGCAGAACAGCATGAGGAAAGCTTCTGCGCTTCCCACAATGGGATGCCATGTTTATACAGAGAAAACAAGGAGGTCATCTTTGTGCCCCTTGACTACAGAGTCTATAGCTTTGCTTGCCCACAGAAGGGGAAGCCGAACACCCAGTATTGTTCTCTTTGCTTCTCTTTACCCATTCACACATCAAGGGTTAGGTACATAGGGCCACTGAGGGAAAAGCAGACAGGGAGAGGAAGCAAGCAAAGCATTTTTCCCTTGGGGCCTTTGTTTTGAGAGGTCAAGGAGGCCTGACACATTGTACAAGTCTCCCAAAACAGTCATGGATTCACTCAATCTTCCTACAGCTCACGTGGGAGTGCTTGTGGGAACATTTTGCCCCTTGAAAATAGCACAGTATAAATTCCTGGCAGACTGCTGCGTAAGTCACAGCCATGTTACCAAGGATAAAAATGTAACCCCACTTATTAGACTAGATCCTCTTTTAGCCTAAGTCAGCATTACTTGAGTCACCCTGCAACAGCTTAACTAGCATATCAGGAGGGGATCTGCTGAGTTCCTGTGAGCTTAACTTCCCTGCTACAAAAACTGAATAGAAGATAGTCTTTAATTCCAGTGAAATCGGTGTCGCGGTTTGAGAAGGGGGGCATT
>NW_010431291.1:0-946 GCF_000710305.1 Buceros rhinoceros silvestris
CCTGGGGAGGGCTGTCTGGAGCCACAGGCAGCTCTGCTGCCCTGCGTTGTACTGGGGTCACAGTAGATCATGCAGCCGAGAATGTTCAGCTCCTTTTGCAGCGGTACCAGTGGTGGGTGACAGCAGAGCCAGGGCAGGTGCTGGTGGAGCTCTCTGGAGCCATTTTCCTCTCCTAAAGCTGTCTTGCAGTGTGCCCAGCTCCTCCTGCCCTTTGGAGAGTAGCTGCAGCAGTGACCCTTGCCTGCTCCAGGCCTTCAGCAGGTCTGTGTCCTTTCCCCACCTGACATCACTCATTGTCACCCATCCTGCATCGCCCAGGAGTAAAATCTGGGAGCAGCCCTGCGGTCCGGCTGTGAATGGACAGGAGCAGCAGAGGTTTGTCTAGAGGGCATCCAGAGTAGCAGGACGGGTGATGGAGCAGGACACGGTCCTGGCTGAGCCCCTCGCTCGGAGGAGAGCTGTGTGTGCTCAACGCCTGGCTGCGAAGTGGCCCCCCCAGTCCGGAGCTGGGGTCCCCCCATGCAGTCCTTGTCCCTCTGAGCATTCTGAGCTCTTGTATTTCCCATGTGCACGGCCAGTGTGGGCAGTCCGGGGCTGGGAGCCATGCAGGACTGAACCTCATGGCACCGCTGCTGCGGAAGCGCTCATGGCTCCTTGCTGGAGGACCAGGGCCACAGAGCCGAGCCAGGACAGCACTTGCCAGCACCCATCTGAATGAAGGGAAGGGGCTGTGCCCCATGACAGACCCTCCTTGGGGCTCATAGAGGTGCCTGCGGGCACCCAGCATGGTGGGCAGGAGCCGTGTCCCCTCTGGCGCACACCTCAGCACCGAGGGGCTGTAGCCTCAAGCCATGGTTCAGCCTGGGATCCTCCATGTGAGGGGACTTGTTTGTGACCGGGAGGGACGCAGCCAGTGACAGCGAGTGGCAGAGGCGACGGGCAGCCG
>NW_010431291.1:1068-2624 GCF_000710305.1 Buceros rhinoceros silvestris
TGGAGGCAGCCATGGCAGCGCGGCTGGGTGAGCAGCGTGCTGCCTGGGGCCTGGCTTTGCATCTCGATCGATGGAGAGATCACACCGGAGCAGCGGAGCCTCCAAATCAGTTCAGCTGAAACAATTAAATGACACTTCCCTAGTTTTATTACCTCTTTTTTTTAACCTCACAAATGTGCCAAAACTTAAGCACAGAGGCTGCTAATGTATAAAACACGGAATTGATTTTCCTCCTTGCAAGTGGAGCAATTAAATGTGGAGCAGGTCTAACCCGCAGCGTGATACCGGAGCAGCGGAGCCTCCAAATCAGTTCAGCTGAAACAATTAAATGACACTTCCCTAGTTTTATTACCTCTTTTTTTTAACCTCACAAATGTGCCAAAACTTAAGCACAGAGGCTGCTAATGTATAAAACACGGAATTGATTTTCCTCCTTGCAAGTGGAGCAATTAAATGTGGAGCAGGTCTAACCCGCAGCGTGATGAGCTCCTGTCGCTCTGCCAAGAGGCCGGGGAGCAGGAGAGCAGGGTGCTGCTGACGGCCGTGTCCCGGGGAAGGGCAGCCCTGCTGGGACCCTGGGCAGGAGCCCTGAGGCCACCCCCAGCTGCCAGCCGGGCAGAGGGGGTGCCCCTGTGCTTGGGGAGCACTGCGGTGTGGTGGGGTCTCTGCAGGCAGCCTGGAGCACAGACCCCTTGGAAAGGCAAAGGCAAAGCCTTTCCCCGTCGCAAGCAGAGACTTCACCTGCGGGAGTCCTGAGCGCCCAGTCCGGTTCCATCCTTCCCATTTCATGCCCCAATGGGGAGCTGAGCAGAGGGAGGAGGAGGTCTTCTATGCCCTTGAGAGCAGGGGGAGAGCTGATGCTCTGAAAACACCAGTCCCTGGTTTTCCACATTTTTCTGGAGTTGGTCCAATGGGGAGCTGGCAGAACCAGCGGGAGGGGATGTCTCCTGCTACGCCTGTCCTTGCCGGCTCCAAACGTCACACTTGCTCACAGCTGCTCTTTTCAGGGTGCCTCCTGCCCAAGCTCCTGCCGTCACCTGGGGCAGCCTCTGCTCCCTCCGCCCTGGGATGTGGCACAGCGGGCAGAGCTGCTGTCCCCACTCCAGACCACCGCCCCGGAGCTGCCTGCTCACCGCCTTCAGACCCAAACCGCCCGTGCCATTTCCAGTTCCCAGCAGCCTCTCTAATCCACCTCATTAGCTACAGCTACGCTACAGGAAAGGTATTTTTAGCAAGATCTGTTTTAAGACAACTGAAACCAAACAGCCAGCTGCTGGGGAGTATCGATTCTTTACCAATCCTGGACTCAATGTTCAATATAGAGCTCTTTTCCTGCTGCAGGTAGTGTGTGCCAATAACCTTCAATATTTTCCAGAACACAGGGAAGACGGTGTCGTTTAATGTGCAGTTAACTTCAAGTAGTGATTCTAATCACAGCGTCGGGGTGCAGTTTCCCCCCCACAGGACTCCTGAGTAACCCTGCCAGGAGCTGCAGCATTATTTTCACGGAGAGGGGCTTTTCCCAGCAGCTCCAGCTGTCAGCTGAGCTCGGCTCT
>NW_010431291.1:2718-2946 GCF_000710305.1 Buceros rhinoceros silvestris
CCGAGCCAGGATGCAGGCGCTGGCATCAGGGAGAATCCACGCCTGGCTCCCACATGGATCCACCTGCCTGAATGCCATCTCACCGACAGCAGTCTGGCCGAGCCCAGGCTTCCCCCGTGCCAGCGCGACAGGTCCCCGGGATACCCGCGCTGCTTTGGTTCAGGGGGCTCCTGGGGCTGCTGGCATCTGAGCAGTGGGAGCTGCGGACGCCCCCCGGCGCAGCCCCCC
>NW_010431291.1:3093-3762 GCF_000710305.1 Buceros rhinoceros silvestris
CCGCAGCCGGGGAGCGTCGCTGCGCCATCCCCCATGCCTCTGCCTACGGGAGGGAGAGGAGGGAGCACCCAGCTCCTGCTCTCCGCCTCACTAATTGCTCTCTGCTAATGGCCAGGTTGGCTCACACACAAATGGGAGCCCATTAGGCTTTGCCCAACGACGAGGACTCTTTTGTGGGCTTGACTGACAGTGCATTTTGCTAAAGTTAATTAGTAAGAAGAGAGGAAGGCAGCGAGCTTCAAGGATGCTTTGAAATTTCCTTGACTTCAGAGAGTGCCCTGGCTCTGAGGAACGGCTCTGAGGAATGGCTACGAAACCTCCAGCAGAGGCTTGCGTGTGAGGAGCTGCCCTGCAGGAGCCTGTTCCCTGGTCGCTGCCCTGCCCACCCCTGCCCTGCCCTGCCCTGCCCTGCCCTCCACGGGGAGGTCCCGGGTGCCGTGGAAACCCTCGCCTAGGCCCCAGGAGGGCTTCCCCTACCAAGAAACGCGGGGAGGTGAATCCAGGCAGTGTGCGGAGCCGAGCCTTCAGAGTTAACGACATGTATTCTTGCTCCGTCTTCCGTGACCTTGTTTGTAAACGCTGTGATTTGTTCTAACCTCCGCTCCGGCAGCATGAAGTCCAGCTGGCATTGCCTTGGGTACGGGTGCTCCCGAGGCTGGCAGGCGCAGG
>NW_010431291.1:3938-4380 GCF_000710305.1 Buceros rhinoceros silvestris
TGGGCGCGGTGTGTGCTCCGGGGACGGCTGGGTCTGGGGTGTGCGCTGCCCGCTGGAGCAGGGACCAGCGCAGGCTCCCAGCGCAGCCACCAGGCGTGCAGACCCGGCACCTTTGGGTGTCTGCAGCCCCGGGTCCTGCACAGTGACGTGTCCCGGGTGCTTCCGCAGGAGCAGGCGCGGTAGATGTGACTGGAGTCACTCTTTGTCAGTGCTGGCATTTGACGCGGGGTCTCTGGGACCACCGCTGGGTCAGTGTGGTTTGTTCTCAGTGCTGGCACGTTGTCCTGTCCGTTTGCACACGCCGGAGCGCTGGAAGATCACCCAGTGGGCAACATACCTCTGGCAGCAGCTTTTATCTGGGGAGTCACTGTGGCAGCTGGGGCTCCTCAGGGGATTTTTAAAGTGAATATTCATTTTTGGAGTTTCCCTTTTTGAAGAAGTT
>NW_010431291.1:4517-5642 GCF_000710305.1 Buceros rhinoceros silvestris
TTGTCTTGTAAGTGGGAGATGGGGAGCCCCCAGCCTTCCTCTGTGAGCCGGGGGGCCTCCTCCAGCAGGTGGGCTCACCTGGGGAGGGTGTGCTCGGCTGCCCCGACCCCTGGCCTCGGGCTGTGTTGGACCCGCAGTCGGTGCTGGGCAGTGGTTTGGGAAGATGGAGTTATGTGCTGGCTCACATGCGTGAAGGGTGTCGTCAGGGTGCCCTTTGGAAAAAAGTTTGTTGACTTAAAGGACACCGCCAGTCTCTGGAGTGTTTAAATGATTAAAAATGAATCAGCACCAAAGTTAATTACTGTGTTCACACTGCTTTTACGAATTGAAATGTCCCTCATTAGCTGTCTGCGAGCACTGGTGTAAATTCTTTGAACGTAAACATTTATTAAAGGCAGCCGGTCCAACCCAAGGCTGCCTCCTCACGGGGTGGTGGCAGCAGGGACAGGCCGGCGGCTGCCTGGGCCACAGTCCCGCGCTGCATTGAGGGGCGCTGCTCCCGGGGCCGGCCCCCTCCGGATCGGGTCGGGGAGGGGACACAGCACCGGCACAGGGCGTCCTGGGCCAGGGGCTTCCTGTTTGCCCGGTGAACCCCTCGCGGCGCAGGGACGTGCCGGCGGCTGCCTGGGCCACAGTCCCGCGCTGCATTGAGGGGCGCTGCTCCCGGGGCCGGCCCCCTCCGGATCGGGTCGGGGAGGGGACACAGCACCGGCACAGGGCGTCCTGGGCCAGGGGCTTCCTGTTTGCCCGGTGAACCCCTCGCGGCATCTTTCACTGCGAAGCACCAGCTGTGCAGCTAGCGGCCAGGGGGTCCCTGTGTCCTAGAATGCAGCTCGCGGCCAGGGTGTCCCTGTGTCCTAGACGTCTGCCACAATGTCACTTGGCTGGGAAGAGCTTTTGGTCTTCCTCACACCTTGGTTTCTCACGTGCTTGACCCACTTTTCCTTAAACCTCCATGTAGCTTTGCTTGAGCTTTCATCAGCTGCTGCCATCCGCACTCCCGCTGAGCCCAACAGCATTGGGCCACCAGGCAAGAGACGGTGCTGGCTGTCAGGCGGCCAGGGGGCAAAGCATGGCATGGCACAGCGTGGCACAGCATGGCACAGACCCCTCGGCAGTGGGCAG
>NW_010431291.1:5684-8697 GCF_000710305.1 Buceros rhinoceros silvestris
AGACGGTGCTGGCTGTCAGCCGGCAGTGTGGCACAGCATGGCATGGCACAGCGTGGCACAGCATGGCACAGCCCCCTCGGCAGTGGGCAGGGAACTCAGGGCCGGGTGCTGCTGCAGTGCCGGCTCCTGCGCAGCAACGGGGTTCACTCGGCTGTTGCTGGTGGGATTCTGCCTGTGGCTGCCCAGCAGCACAGCTCCGGGCCAGGGATCTGCTGAGGGTCAAGGTGGAGCAGTCCCCATCCTGATGCCAATCCATCCTCTTGGAAGAGTTTCTGTGCTCATCTCCAACACGTCAAGCTGCAGCTAGAGACGCACTTGCAGCCCACCCTTCTTCCAGCTCCCCAGTGCTGCACGGAACAGTGACCCTCGCTGCTGCCCCACCACCCCGTGAGCCCCAGCCGCTTCAGCCCCACCAGGAGGGCGGTGAGCGGGTGCTGGTTTGTGCTGGAGGATTTTGGCTGCCAGCCTGGCGAGCTCCCCTCTCCCTCCCTGTGTGCAGGCAGCATCCCCGGGTGCAGCTGCTGAGACTGCATCGTCAGCTGCAAGAGAGAAAGCACCCAGCCCTCCTCGGGAGAGCCAGCACTTGGGGTTTTCTGCCAAATTAAACAGTTTGTTTTTATGCTGGTGAGTGGATGGAGTCCAGGATTACACACACCTCAGTCTTGCTGATGCGCAGCTGTGTCCTCGCACACGGCGAGCTGCAGCAGGCAAATATTTACCTGGGCGACACAAGCTGGATGGAGGGGCCGGTGTAATGGGGTTATCGGATCGGTGCTCTCCCCACGCCGATTTATCTGCAATATCTCAATCGTCTGATGAATTTTTGTACAAATTCCTCCCTGGGAGAGTGTTTCGCGCATGTTTGACATCAAAGCAGCACAGCCAGCGAGGAGGCACATGTTTCTTTAATGTGGGAGTGTTGTAGGGGCCGCGGGGTGCCCAAAGGCAGATTATAAGAAAATTAATAATTCAGGTCTAGGAAAGGTGCTGGTGAGAAGTTAACTCCTTCAGGGTGAGGCACCGGCACAGCCGCAGCTGGGGCTGGGCTCTCTGCTGCTGCCGCAGGGGCTGCCCGGGGACATGCCAGCTTCCAGGCGCTGTGGGACACAGTGATGCTGGCTTGGCCATGGCAGGGGACAGAGGCTCTCCTGGGGCTGCTGGGTACCCCGCACGTGTCCCCTCTCTGGTATCGTGGCAAACACAACCTCTAAATCTCGGGGTTGGAAGGGAGCGTTGGTGTCCATAGCAAATGGGCTTTAAGAACTGAGTAACGCCTGTTTGTGACCCGTGTGGCTTTTCTCTGCCAGGCGCTCGGAGGGAGCGGAGTGCAGGGGAGGGCCGGGCTGCTCTGCTCCCCAGCCCATGGTGTTGCTCCAAGGCCAGGGTGGACTTCGCTCCACTAGGTGCCTGATGAGTTCTGGGCAGACCTGCCCGGGCATTCACTCAGCATCAGCATTTTTGACCTCCTCCGTTTCTGCCGCATCGCGGATTTACATCGCCAGGGCCCAGCAGAGGTACAGCTCCACCATCACGCGAAGACTCGCTGCCCGGGCATTCACTCAGCATCAGCATTTTTGACCTCCTCCGTTTCTGCCGCATCGCGGATTCCCATCGCCAGGGCACAGCAGAGGTACAGCTCCGCCGTCACGGGAAGACCCGCTATCTAGCCGAGTCATGAGGGCAACTGTGCCATCCCCCTCCCAGCGGCACCGTCCTCGGCCCTGGTGCAGGAGGAAGTGGCCGCTGACCATCCCTCGGCACCCAGCAGCTCTCCCAAGAACAGCAGGATTGGGGTCTCCTCTCTCCACCCCATGAGTGCTCCAGCCATCCCTCCCCGCCGGTGTCACTGGTACGTCACCATCACCAGGCTGGTGCCAGCTCTGGCACCGCCTGGCAGCGGCTCGCCCAGTGTGTGCTGGGAGCTGGTGCCAAGGCCAGCTGGAGTCTTCGGCGAAGTCAGGGGTGACGGATCAGGTCCCTGAAGCAGCAGGAGCAGCTTCTGCCCCAGCCCTGGCCTCGTGGTGCCGCAAACCGGCTACTGGGAGCCTTCACACCTGAACAGCGAGCTGTGGGCTTAAAGCTATGTGACATGCTATTTGTATGCAAATAACGCTGCGAATGCAGAAGTCCAAAAATACCATTTTAAAGTCAGCTGTAATTAAGTTTGCGATGCGTTTCCCCGCTCCCGCAGCCCCGGGGATCCCGCCGCTAACGTGAAGATACCTGGATGACATTTCTCCCCCTTGCATGGTTTCACTGGTGATTTATTTATCTGCTCGGGTGGTGTTTTGTTGTCTCAGCAGTCCCTCTTGTTCAGGAGCAGCAAACACTGGGAGTCCATTTCAAAAAAATCAACTCTTGTCTCATTCCAGTAATTTACTATGCGGAGACTTTGTGTTTTTCATAATGGATTAGAACCTGAAATTTTGGTTTTTTGCATCGACGGAGCTAGTAGCTTATGTGATGAAAGTCTAACAGCCCTGAGGACGAGCATTAATGAACCAGCAGGTTTATGATTCTCCAGCAATCTTCTGTAATAGTGAATCACTTACAAAGCTGCCGTGCGCTGATTTATGGGGAAACTTGTTTGTGATGCGGAGGAGCGGTCGTGGGGCATGCCCCTAAATTACAATGAATGAACCAGCAGGTTTATGATTCTCCAGCAATCTTCTGTAATAGTGAATCACTTACAAAGCTGCCGTGCGCTGATTTATGGGGAAACTTGTTTGTGATGCGGAGGAGCGGCCGTGGGGCCTGCCACTAAATTAACATGTCCTGGTGGCCTTAAACAATGGGAATCGTAATCTGGATTTATGGGGCTGGAGCGGAGCCCTGGGAAGGGCCAATTAAACCACGTCCGTCTGTGCTCAGGTACCTCGGTAGAACAGCCCCGTTAATTTAAGCCAATTAGTTTGTTCTCTTTCAAATGAAGGAGCTGGTCAGGAGTGTGTGGGGTTGCGCGAGCTGCCGGCTGTGCTGCCCCGTGCAGCCCCCTCCCCTCACACAGCCCCGC
>NW_010431291.1:8816-9916 GCF_000710305.1 Buceros rhinoceros silvestris
GCTGCCCCGTGCAGCCCCATCCCCTCACACAGCCCCGTCATCCCCTCGCCAGCGGGACAGTGGGGTGGCAGCTCTGGGGCCACACGCTGACCTCAGCCCTGTGCCAGCTCCTGGGAGCGGGGCTGGCCTCAGCCGTCGTCCCCAGTAGCTCCCCAGCAGCCTGGCACAGACCTCTGGGCACATCTCTTTAGCTGCTGATCCGCTCCCGCTGGACCACAGTCTGTTGTCCCCACGTCTCCTTCACAGGGAGTGTCCCGGGTCCATCGGCCACTCACTGCCCCCTGCGCGTGCTGCCGGCTCTTCCATCACGGTCCCCTCATCACACAGGTGTCGTGGGCTGCTGTTGTGTCTCCTGCCAGTGAGGTCTTCCATCAGGTTTCTCTCTACAGAGCAAGTCCCAAAGCTGGTGGCTGTGCACCGTGTTTTAGGGACCCTGGAGGTGGCTGGTCTTGGTCACCAGACAGACGCAGCTCTCGGAAGCACCCGTGTTGCAGCACGCCGGTGAGGCCGCGTGGCCATGGTGCCTGTGCAGCGTTTATCCCATGAATAAATCAGTGCCTCGATCTCCCCGGCTGCGATGCTGCAGACAGCATTGCTGATGTTTGCTCTCCCTGACTGCTCCGTCCCGAGGTCTCGCTGCGTTTCCCAGACATCCAGGTCCATTAAAGCGACTGTCGGACCATCTTTTCCTGGATCCCTCCCCGCATCCCGTTGCCAGGCTGGGCACATGCCAAGGTGACCTGCCAGGATGGAACCGGGTGGGCGTCCATGGTGCCCTGCCAGGATGGACCCTGGTGGGTGTCGCAGGGGGGCGGGGAGCCCTCACCGACCCCACATGCTACGCTCAGGCTGTGGCTGCTCACAAAGTGGCTCTGCAGTCCCTGTTGCCTGCCAGCTCGGCGGCAGCCAGCGTGCTGCTCCGTGCCAGCCATGTGTGGACACCTCGCCTTGGACACAGGGGCTCTGTTCTAAAAACAACCCTCCTGGGAACACCTTTCAGCATATTCCCTGCCATGGGTGCTGGTGCCAGTTGGTACCCGTGGTGTGCTGGCCTCGTCCTGGCTGCTGGCATTCCCTGCCCACTCCCTGCCCACTCCCTG
>NW_010431292.1:0-8470 GCF_000710305.1 Buceros rhinoceros silvestris
ATCGCTCCATCTATGCATGTGATCCTACCACATTTTCATGATACAACTATTTCATCTACCTCTTCATCCTGGTTGGGAATCTATAATAAACACCCAGTATGATGCCCATCTTGTTGGCCTTCCCCCTGATTCTTACCCATAAACACTCAACCCTATCATCACCATCATTAAGCTTAAGACTATCAAAACACTCCCTAACACATAGGGCCCCTCCAGCCCATGTCCTTCCTTGCCTATCCCTTCTGAACAGTCTGTCGACATCTAATGCAACACTCCAGCTGTGTGAATCATCCCAGCATGTTTCTGTGCTGTCATCTATATCATGATTTTCCCATTGTACAATGGTTTCTAGATCTTCCTGTTTGCTGCCCACGCTGTAGGCATTGGTGTAGACGCAATTCCATTGGGTTAAAGATACCATCAACTTTCTTGGAGAAAGATTGCCTAGTTCTTACCTGTCCATTTCCAGGCACATCCTCATTTTCTAGCCTATCCTTGTGTCTTTGCTATCGCATGGCACTCCATCCCCTCCCTCAGCTGAGATGGAAGACTGAAGTGCCAACTAATGTGCTGCCCCCAGGCTTATGTCTAGTGAGCCTAGTTTCACCACTTTCACTTTTTGGATCTAGCTTAAAGCACTTTCAAAGAGCACACAACCCTTGTGCCGCAATCCTTTGATACAGATGTACACCAGCATGTCACCAGCAGGCCTGGTGTCATGTAAATTGACACACGATCAAAAAAACTGAAGTCCTGCTGGTTCACAGACACAGGTGATATTATTCTGATGGGTCTTCCTGTTTCTTCTCTCATTATTGCCTGCAGAAGGATGTTGGTGCTTCTCATCTCTTAACCAGTAGTCCCAAGGCTCTGAAGAGTTTCTTGATTGCCTTCAGATTTCTTATTGCAACTTCATTGCTGCTTACCTGAAAAAACAACAATGCATAATAATCTGAGGAAGTTTTCTCTTCACGTCTTTAATCTGGGCCCAAGGGAGGCAGCAGACTTCCTTGAGAACTGGATCTGATCTGCATATTGGGTCTTCTGTTCCTTTTTGAAGTGTTTAAAAGGCATGTAGATGTGGTGCTGAGTGACATGGTTTAGGGACCTGGGTAGTGCAGGGTGCACAGTTGGAGTCAATGATCTTAAAGTTCTCTTCCAACCAGGTGATTCAATGATTCTATGGTTCTATGACAATGACCTGTCTTTTTTCTGTCTGAAAGTAGTATTCATACAGGGTGCAGGCCAACCTAACCTTGGTAATGCTTCTAAGCTAGAAGAACTGATGTCTTTGTTAATGTTATATTCCATTTGCAGAGTCTCATACCTGTCGTAAAAGGGAAGGTGGGGTTGTTGCTGAGGCAACGCACCTGCTGCACCTGGCAGGAACCTGTCCCCTCCTTCAAGTCACTATGTTCAGTCAGGTGGAAAGAGGATAGCAAATCCTCGTATTATAACTGAATACCACACACAAAAATATGTTAAAAGTCCTTGAAAATCTTTGCAGGTTTTAGTGATAACAATAGGATTCTATTTTAAAGTACAAAGTAAAAGGATTTAGGAATTGATAGAATTTCTGTTGTAAACTTAATTTTTTAATTTGCGAATGGCAAGGGGAATTGCTCTGAGGGGTAGTTAAGAGCTAAAGAGGTGTGTTTCACCTATCTGTAGCTACTACAGACCAATATATGTCCAAGATATACAGAAAATATGATATACTTCCAGCAAAGCAGGATTGGTGGCTTAGGATATGCCACATCCTGTGTGGTGGCTGCCATTAAGATCCGCCCAGTGGAGGACATGGAGGGAAACAGGGACTGTGGAAAGTATGAGCTATCAGCAAAGACTAAGTGGATTAGGACTGTTATGAGTAAGGATACCAAGATTAAGGGTGGAAGGTACTCACACCTTAGTGTTTTTCTGTAAGAGAGTGCTGAGGAAGGGCATAATCTTGAGTAAGCTGGTAATTTCTATGAAAATAAATCGTCAATTATCTGTCAGAAATTATGTATTAATTCTGCTATTTCTGAGGCTTTCTTGAGGCCAAGTTGCTATGATTCTTGAATGTTGATGCCTAAAACATTTTCAACAAAAAAGATAAAAGCAGGAACATTGACTTTCATTGGCTCTCAACTTCCTAAAAGTTCCTGTGAAGAAACAGATTTGACATCTGTATATGTGTTTAAAAGGATATTGCATTTCAGAAGGACCACGCTGAGAGAGGCTGGAAAGAGAAGCAGTAGTGAGGCTCCATCTAGACTGAAATGCCAAAAAGTCTCCCACCACATGGCAGGATCAGACTAGATGAGAGATGAGAGCAATGCAGAATATTTGCAAAGCTTTGTAACTTTTTGCCTCTTAGACTTTTTTTTAGAGTGAACACGTACTTACACTGAAATCCGCTGAACTTATGCTGAATTTTATTCTTAATTTTCCTGATGTATTTCTCCAGAAAGTCACAATTATCACCTTGTAGATGAGCTCTGTGGGATACCATTTCATGAGGAATTCCCAGACAGTACTTACTGGGTCAATTTGTAACACCACTCAGATTGTGTTCATAAACAATACATCACCAGATCATAGTTAAAGTTTTCCTTAATTAATTTCCCACTTGTGTGAATGCTATTAGCACATCCTAGTGAAGCCATGTAATCCCAGTGTTCATTTGACAAAAGATCTCTACAGTGGCTTGAATCAGCCCTTCCGAAGTACACGAACCATAATGAATCATTAACTAATTCTGCAACATGAATCTAAGAGGGCCATCTTTGGATGGTCCTGCCTTCCATCAGGATCTGCATGTTCTGCTAGGGCACTAGGGTTCTGCCCAGAAGAGAGAAAACTACAACTTGCATTGGACAATGATATTACAGCAATTGTGGTATCCTGGTTGTTGATTCTGATTCAACTGTGAGAACAGCAAATGCACAATTAAAATGTGAATTTTGTTAAATATAGTTGTGAACACTCTCATAGCTTTTGATAACAAATCTGGTGAGAAATGAAGAAACCGCTCCTCTCCCTGAGATTTAGAAACCATGCAATGTACAAGATAGTGGGATCAGGGTGCTTGTCAACATTTTGGTGTGCTCAGGAACAAGTTAATTCAATTTGATGCCAGCAGCAGGCATGACCATGAACATCCTGATACCTGTGCAGGGCTCCTGTACAAGTGCCAGTGCCTCTGTGCAAGGCCAGAACTGTGCTCTGAGCTGTGGAGACGGTAACTGATGGGACATCAGTGCAGACCAGAGCAGATCAGATGCGTTCCTGTTCCAGGTGGTGTAATGAAGCAGATCCAAATATAAGGTTTAAATGCTTGATTCAGTTCAGATTTTCTGTTAAGCCACATAAATCCTGAGAAGTTAGCTTGCATGTGTTCATTTGATTATATTAAAGGTGCTGACAGTAACAATAATCATCTTCCCAACAGCTATGCACAATTGCGGTTCAGGACAGCACTCCACTCTAACAGCAGGATTATTCTGTTGGATTGTTTACTATCGGTTCCTTTCTCCATCCTCACTCTTTAAACAGGAAGCAGATATGAAAGTAACCCTATTAGAAATGTTCTGTACATGTAAGACACCAATTCTTAGCTAGTGCAATCCTGAATATTTTTAGCCACTCCTGTACGTCTACAGAATAAATTCATCTGAAAAGCTGGCTGAGTGGTTTGAATTTGCTGGGGCTGAATCTGTATACCTCTGGTTTTAGTACCTCACCACAGAAACCTTTCTGATCTCAGACTAATTGAGAGTATCTGCCACTTATTGATCAATCATATTTTTAAAACTAGTCCAGTTTCTCCCACATGAGGTGTTCATTTGCCTTCTGATTTTTTTTTTGACTCAAGAGATGAATCTTCAACTCCTTGATTTTTCAACTTTCACTGAATTTTTTATAGATTCTACTGTGATGACACTTGCAGACTTCACTTAGTTAATATATTCAAGTAGCATTTTCATCTCACTTCACATTTCCATTTGTTTCCATTTCCATCTCGCTTAAATCTGTTTTTTAGACTACTTACGTTTAATGTGATTGTAACAATAAAATAGCTTTGCTTCAGGAGTGTAAATTATATATGAAACCCATGTAAGCTCAATCTCTCAAAAATACACATTTTAATAGAATAAAACTGAATATTGAATGCTGAGGATGGATGTTTTATGGTGAATTCTGGCTTCATGTGAAGTGAAATTGAACAGGTCATCGTCCTCTTTTTAAAATTTTGATAAAAGTGCTATTTACTTAATATAAATGGTCATTTGACTGTGTATTAGCAGGTTATATCTTTTGCCTCAATTGCATGCTCTAAAGGAATTTTTTAAATGGCTAAATAACAGACTTTAATCACTCCATTTTCTTTTCCTAATGACAGAGAAAAAATATGTCTCTCCTTTGAGTGTTTTAAAAAAATTAACCTGAAGTACTTTTGGTATCTTGAAGCTCTCTTTATAGCAATCATAACTGGTTACATTTATCAAGATTATGTATATTTTTTATGTACATTTTATAAAACTTCTTTTTTTTTTTTAATAGTCAATAGATCCATTATATAACAGAACAACATGCTACCCAATAATTTCTGTTTTGGGGTAAAAATCAGAGTTTTAAAACTCTCCTGGAAAAATTTAAGATGGTTTTAATCAACTTCAGTGTGAGGTTTTGCTGACTAATTGTTTGAAAGGTGTCGATTAAGCATCATTAAAGCATCTTCCCATTCACAATGTTACATCTCTTAGAGAACGCATCTGTTCTCCAGGCCCTCTATGCACACTCATAGCCCAGAAAAAAACCCCTGTTTTGAGAGCAGAGATAAAAGGTGTCCAATCAGAAGGAAATAATAAGGGAATCTAGGAGAAAGAGAATGTAGGGCTCAATGGGTTCTGTACATCTGAACAAGCATTATCTCCACAGGAGGATTAGAGGTGAGACCTCTTTAGATAAGAAAGATCTGATGGTGGCTTTTTTATCCAGAACTAAGATAAGGGAGCCATCATCTTTGCTGGTTTTATAAAGCACTCAGGTGATGTTTGCTGTACTTTTAGTTTGTTTTAATCTAGGGATCTCTTTTAAATAAGATTTATTTTTGTAGATGAAAGCTCTCAGTCACTAAGGAGAGATACTGCAAGTAAAACGGCATCTGCACTCTGAAACACTGCTCACACATTTGCTGCCTAGGTGTGTTGTAAAAATCTGAGCATAAGTGTTTGCAGAATCTAAGAACACAAGGAAATGGCGTGCTTGGAAAAGACAGCAAATGCCAGTGTATGTGCGTAACACAGAATACATACATTGAAGATGCATTTGAATAGCAAACAAAATCAGAACTTTGAACATTCCGTTTTTCTTTTTAAATTCTGGGAAACAGGAAAGTGTGGAGCATGCCTAAAACTTACCACTCCTCTGTGAACATTATCTTCCCTAAAAACCTCTCTTCATACTTCCCTAGGACACATCTGCAACTCTTCCCCTTCCCTGTCTTTCCATGATTTGACTACCTGAAACTACTGCTCAAGGCAGAGAAAAGACAGAGCTGAACACAATAATCTATTGTTCAGCCTGCACCAGACAGGCTTAGCTGGGATTCCTCACTTCACAGTCTGCTGTGAAGTTTCTGACCCTTGACTTTTAGATCCCCTTTTTTATAGGTGTGGCAGCTGCAACCCCCCACCCCGTCCTGACCCCGTGCACTGAGCTTGCACAAAAGGACAAGCCTTGCCCCCCGGGGATATGGATGCCTGGGAGTCTGAGTTTCGTTAAGCTGCATCCTGCCTGGGTTTCCTGAAAATGACCACAGTCAACACCGGACCAGGGTATAAATGGAGCCCTGCCGGAGAACGACTTTTGAGTTTGGTTCTCCTCAGAGCAGCAGGTCGTGCAGTTGGAGACTCTTCCCTTGAGTCTGGGACACTAGCCAAGGATACTTTCCAGGACCCCCCCCTCAAGCTGGGATGCTGCTCAAGTGTACGTCCCTGGGATTGAGTGATCCTTACCCCGGCGCTGGTAAGCGACCCCCTTGGTATCACTAGGTGAGAGGTTCTCCCCTTTATCAGTGAGCTGTGCACAGTTTGGGTCTATCCTCCCTTAGAATAGATTCCTTAGTTCTGTATAAATGTGTTGTGCAGTAATAATCCCCAACTGACAATCCGAACCTGTACAGTCAGAATGCCAGGCAAATTTGTTTGCAATAAATCCACGTTTTTCGGATAGCTGCTGCTGCGCTCTGTTTTGTGAGTGTCTCCGTGACAATAGGGCCCTTTAAGATCATCAAACAAGATTGCACTTCTGCTTCTCATACCTGTGGGATGTTTTTACAGCTTGGCACATTACAGGATGGGGCAGAGGGTACCTGTAGCAGTACCTGAAAGTGTCCTTCTCTGAATAAAATCACGTACCTGGTAACACCCTGGTGAGATGAGTCCATTTTCCTAGGCAATGTTCCTGAGTCTTAGCATGTTTGATGATGTTGCATAATTTGCATTTTGCGAAGTTTTCTTACAGGTTGGCCCCGTGTGGTAAATGGAGATTTTGCAACTGTGAATAAATATGAGTGAATGTCTTTATAGAAATAATATAAAGGGGTGACTAGAATGAAGTGACAGATCACTGAGAAAGAATCATCGTAATATGAGAGGTTTATTTTCTATGTTCTTGACTGCTAAGCACAAACACTTTCCAGGAACCTCCTTTTTTCGTTTTAAGCCCCAATGTTACTGAAAAAGTAGTTGTGCTTTTTTCTGTTCTCTCCTTCTTCTTCCTCCAATTTAAGTCCTCTGCTGTTACATTACAGATTCTTAGGCAAAACTAGCAGGTCTTTTTACTTGAGTTTACTTGAGTTTTATTACTTTAGGAGAAATGGTAGTACAATATCTTTAAACTGTATTTAAAAATCATGTCTCACCTTGATTCTTCCACTTAATAGATCGTGTCTGTACTTTATTTTGTGTTATTCCTAACAAGCCATCTGCAGTATGAACAGCTGAGGCAGCTGTTCCCAACTTTCTCTTTCAGAACATATTTTTCTATGGCTAGCAGGAGGAAAATGATAAAATTTGGCTAAGGCCTGCCTGATTATAGCTCACTGTGAGTGCAATCTCTGCTGATAATTTATGGTATAAAGTGTTCTCCTAAGACCTTATGCAGGCAGATTTGCTTATACTTACTTGATCTGTGTATTACCACTTTTTTAGACTAATGCCAGGTGTTTTATATCTGCTGCTATCATGTTGTTGATAACTCCAGCTTACTGAAATAAGACCTTGTCTGATCTGGAGTTCCTGGCTGGAGTTCTGCACTATGGGAGGATGGGTAAACAAAATAAGGGACTACCTGAAAAAATGATCTCACTACTCTGCAAAGCATTGCAGTGCTGTGGAAGGACTATGGAAAATTTCATTTCTTCATAGATGCTAGATTCCATATGAAAAGTGAAAGGAGAGACACTGCCGAACAGCAATGAAGAGTGTGTAAATCCTAAATACACTGTGCAATACTGTGGGAATTCAGCCTGCCTCTCTTTTGGCACGAGAGGAGGGGTATACTTTTATTAAGCTCCCTGGGAAGAAGAAAAGTTATTCAGAGAGGGTTTCATATGGGTAACATGTTGCCCATATGCCTGCAAGTCAAGCCCAGTCTCCCGAGTTCTCTAATATTAGTCAGCATGAATACTGTTCTTTAAACATCCCTTTTTGCTGTTGAATTTTCGGTGAAAGAAAGCATGCCCACGAGAAGTAGCACATTCCCATGTGGACTGCAGAAGACATTACATCTAATAGATATTTTTCTGCTACTTGTGTAAAGTGTTCTTAACCTGTGCCCTTTCATTATTAATGGTTAAACCAAGCCACTGGTGTAGAAAGAGCTGTAACTGATAAGATAGATAGCTTGGCGGAAGACTCTTGATTTAAATAAAATCTCATGTACTTGAAAATATCTTTCTTGACTTTTTAACTTAATCATCTGCACTAATATGAAAGAAGTCCCATTATTGCACAGCACTGAAGTCCAAGGTGTTTTGGCAGAGGCATTATAGAAAATGTGGGTGAATATGTAAGCCTTAATCTGCTGAGCTACACAGTTTACCATATCAAGTCTCTAGTGTGTTCCCTAATGGATATTTCATTCATCAGTGCCTCCCTAGTCCCTAATGAATCATTTAATTGTCTAAGATAAATGGCTGTTTAAGAGATGCTGTTTATGGCAGTATAGTATTTAACTCATCCTTCTCTTAGATGGATGCCTTACAGGGCTAAATGAGCTCCATCTGCCCAGGTTTGGGGTTAGAGTTGTCCTTCTCCTAGGATGGTTGTCCGATGGCTAGCAAGCCCATCCTGCCTGTGGATGCACTTTGTCTGACCCTTCAGTTGAGACCTGTCAGGCTTGGGAGACCCTACCGGAGGCATATGCCACCACCAGCATAGCTCTTAACATCCTGCTGTGCAGAGGCAGCTGAGCTTTT
>NW_010431293.1:0-1423 GCF_000710305.1 Buceros rhinoceros silvestris
TGGGGCCGCCCCCGTGCTGCCGGAGCAGTGACACGCCACAACAGTGCGGTGTATTAAAATACAGACACTTTAATATAAAGACAAAACTTCAAAGCATCGTTTCAATTACAAATCAAGGTAAAGTCACAAGAAATTAAGTGGAGGGAGGGGAGAAAAAAAAACCTTAACTCTTACATTGTGAGGAATTAGAAAGGCAGGGTGGAAATATATATATTATACGTACATATATACACAGCAGAATTCACGCTACTTCTACGGAGGAATGAAAGGAATGACGGGAGAACTTACCGGTATATAAAAAAAAACAACCAAAAAATAAAAAGATAAATTAGGGGGAGTGTGAATTTTAAATAATTCGGTTTAATAGGCTAAATTATATTAACTAACTCCTATTCACTAGGAAACATCCCATATCACTGCGCTAAGAAAATGGGTTTTTTAAAAAAATCCATCAACAAATGGATTTTTATTAGTAGTTAAAAGTTTACTAATCAATTCCTGAGCAACAGCAACCTCCTACTCTACTGCTTTCCCATCCAAGTCCCACTCGGCCAGGGCAGGTTCTCACTCTTAAGTAGAACAGAGACCTAAAAAGTCGGGGTTTAATTTTAAATCGATCCAGATGAAGGTGAAAAGCGCCAAGCAGGACGGACCAGCCCGTTCCCTTGCCCTCAGTAACTCCAGCCCGTTCTAAGGAACCACTTGCACCAGAAAAGCCCCCAGAGGTACCTGGAAAAAAAACCAAAACAAACTCGAGAACTTCAGGGTTAGCGTCGTAAAATGTTGAGTTTTAAAGGCGTGATTTTGGTTTTGAACTGCAAAACCTTAAGAAACCTCCTCACAAAGAGGGTCGCAAACAGCAGATACGCTGGAGAGTCATTTCCCATTTTTTCTGGCTCAGTTTTAAACCCCAAAGCTCCCAGCAGTCGCGTCTGAAGAGATATTTGGATGCTGATAGTGCGTACGGGTGAGTAAAACGTGGCACACCCCACGCTGGGACTGAGCCCAGCGGTTAGGGAGAACCCGACCCAGCAGCCACCGAAACGGGGGAGCAAAGAAAGGAGGAAAACACCCACCACGGCCAGAAACCCTCCCCGCCCCGTGCACCGGCGGCTCAGCGCTGCTCCCACCGCCCCAGCGCACGGGAGCTCTCCTCAGGGCCGCAGGGGCCGGGCACAAACCCACCCTGAGTTCCTCCCCCCAAAGCCGGATTTTCAGAGCCGTCACTGGGGGTTCTGCCCGCTGCACCCAGCGTGTTCCCCGGCCGCGGGAGTCGCCGGTCGGCGCTCCCTGGCCTTACGTAACTGCTTTGTGCTTTGGGCTCAGGCAGAGCACCGCGAGCAGAACCTCAGAGCACCGCGAGCGGAACCTCAACCTCAGAGCACCACGAGCGGAACCTCAACCTCAGAACACCATGAGCAGA
>NW_010431293.1:2473-3618 GCF_000710305.1 Buceros rhinoceros silvestris
CCGGGATCGGCACCGGCACCAGCCAGTCACCACGGGGGCGTGTGACGGTGCTCGGGGGGGGATGAGCAGCGACTCCAGACTGAGCTGGGAGGAGAGTCCTGAGCAGCGGCCTGGGGCCCTGCTGCAGGAGCACGGCCAGGGCACAGGTCCCCCAGGTCCTCGGGAAAAGGCCACGAGCACACCCACGGGAGTCACAGAGGTTCCCTGAAGGAACTCAGGAGGAACGACAGCGCGTGCTGGCCCTCAGATTGCTCACAGGGACCCTGCGTCCCACAAAAACCATCTCCTGGAGGAGAGCCAACGCGAGCAGATGCTGCTCTCTAAACACACGATCCCAGCGAGGACCAAGCCCCGGAGCCCACCCCAAGCTGCCCATCCACGGCCTCGGCACTCCAGAAGAACAGACTTTCCCCTGGAAGGGGCCGCAGCCTCCCCCGCAGGGAGGATGGGATGGGCCAAACCTGATCACCAGGGGCACGAATCCACCGGGGTGTGGAGCGCCCGAGCTGCAAACGCTGCCACAGCCCCGCGGCGTGGGGTACAGACCAGGCAGCTCTGTTCAGAGGATCGTGGGATGGTTGGGTCAGAAGGAGGCTTTAAAGGTGTTCTAGAAGGAGGTTGACGAAGGTCACTAGGCCTCTCAGATGGTACTCTTGGCCCGGCAGGGTGAAGGCAGGCACCTCCACACACACACAGCCACGTGCCCGACCACGCCACACCGAGCCACGCAGCAAACCCCGACCAGCCACCGCGGCCAAGCAGGACCGAAGCAATGCTCCGGTTTGAGATGCTCCTCAGATGCAACGGAAGAGCTTATCGAGCCGGAAACCATCTGCTCAGCAGATGCCAAATGAAGAAGTTACTTGCTCGGGTCCTAACTTTGACTGGACAGCAGAAAGCGCCTCCACACTTCGAGATCGAGCAGCCGGGAGGGACAGCTGGGCAAGTTCCAGGCTGAGGAGCGTCAAGTCCTGGGGATTTGAAGGCTCTTGATTCACAAAAGCGGTGACTAGCAGATCCCTTCACGATCAAGTGATGGACCCGTCCAACCTGCGGTACTTCAGCGCCTGTAGATGCAGTTGCAGATTCAGACCCTACAAGCGTCACCCCCCCCCGCCCACCCCCGCAGTGAGTCCTGGCACGGG
>NW_010431293.1:3822-5006 GCF_000710305.1 Buceros rhinoceros silvestris
AAGCCGAGTGCTGCAAGACAGAGCAGCTGCTGGCGCTGGGAAGGACGGGAATGAGATGGAAGCCTGAGAAAGTATTTCTACATTTGTCTGGCCAATGGAGCCGAGTTCCTGCGAGGAGAATGCTGCAAGACAGAGCAGCTGCTGGCGCTGGGAAGGACGGGAATGAGATGGAAGCCTGAGAAAGTATTTCTACATTTGTCTGGCCAATGGAGCCGAGTTCCTGCGAGGAGAAACCAGCCGGAGCCGGTGCCCTGTCCCTGAACGTCCCGCACACCAGGCCGTGCTGCACTCCCTGCTGCGGGCAGCTTCTCCTGCGTCTCTCCCGAGCTAAGAGGGGAAGACGCTGCCCATCGTGGTGGTTGTCCAGACCCACCCACACCTTCCTACAGGAACCAGCCTCCTTTGCACCAAAACAAGAGGTGCTGCAGAGACAGCTCGATGTACCCGTCACCCTGCACCCCGGCCTGGTTCTAGCGGTCCCAGCCTCTGTCCTCCAGCCATCGTTCCCCGCTTTCTCCCTCGGCTACACGAAAAGCAGAGAATTCTGCTGCCGGGCACCACCAGTGCCGGCGGAACCGCTGCCGAGTGACTGATGCGCAGCAAACAGCGAGTTGGGGTTGGTGCTCTTGGAGCTCCCCCAGCTCCACAGCACGGCGGGGCTCAGCAGACAGAGCCCGGCCAGCACGAGCCGGAGGGAGCAGATGGCCAAAAAAGGAAGAGCACGCGCGGCTTGTTCCTCAAGGCTGACATTCACAGCGGGGCACAGGTTTTGCTCAGCACAACGCTCAGGAAGTTCCATTTTTTCTGGCAACATGTGTGCTGCGAGATTCATTTCAGCTTCCTGATGAGTCCCTCGCTGGCAGCAGCGGCGTGGAGGAGAAGGAGCGTGTGTGACAGCCCTGGAGCGACGGGACCCAGCAGGATGCGGTAATGCAGAAGGAATTCCGTTTTGGAACTGGCTGCTCGGCTTTGATCACTCCGAGTTATCTCCCATTATTGAAAACAGGTTTCGGACCTCTGGCACAGCAGGGTCACAAGGAGCTGATGTTTGTAGCCATGTGGATCAGATCGTAACCTCTCAGAGCTGCCCCTTCAGCCGCCCGGCAGCGAGGGGAACGCTCTCCCTGTTTTCGAGCCAGAGCAGAAACAAGCTGAACTTGCCAGAGAGCCTTGCAAAGCGATAA
>NW_010431293.1:5076-5373 GCF_000710305.1 Buceros rhinoceros silvestris
CTGTTTTCCAGCCAGAGCAGAAACAAGCTGAACTTGCCAGAGACGCTGGCAAAGAGATAAAGCGATTCAGGGAGTGGGGAAGGTGCTGGTGACACCAGCAATCATTTGGCAACGCTATCTCCAGCTAACGCCCCCCCACAGCGTCGGTCTGGAACCCGCGCTCACATCTCCCGCTGCTCCCTACAAGCGCCAGCTGATCAGGCACCTCCCTGGAGGCGCATCTCGGAGGGGGTCACGCCACAGAAGGAGACAGCGCTGCCACACACGCGCAACGCATCGCGGGTAGGCAGGGGGTCG
>NW_010431293.1:5543-5877 GCF_000710305.1 Buceros rhinoceros silvestris
TGCCAGCGGGGCGATGCGTGGGTGGAAGAAGCTGGCGGGTCTGGAGGAGCTCCAGACTCCTGCGGCGCGGGCTGCTGAGATGGAAATAGCGGGGCACTGGGAATGGCAGCGCTGAGGTGGTGCAGAGGTAGGTGAGGGCCGGTCCCAAGGGCCCCAGGAGGCTGAAGCAGATGCTCAGCAGGTTTGGCCGCAGACTGGAGCCCTTTCAAGCATGTCCCAACTATGCGTTTGTTCCTGCGTCAGCATCTGGTTCCCTTTGGCCTTCCCTGATGACAGCTGGGAAGCCACAGGCTCCAAAAATGCTGAAAACATCTCGACGGAGCACACGTGCTCA
>NW_010431293.1:6063-6397 GCF_000710305.1 Buceros rhinoceros silvestris
TGGCGAGCAAGCCCTGCAGCAAACACCGCTGAGTGCCCCTCGCCACAGCACCCGCTAGCGCAGGGGACGCTGCGGTACAGAGGGGTCTCTGCTTCCCCACAACACCCACCCGAGAGCAGATGACAAACCCCCCAGCTGGGGCCTTTGCTCTGGAGGGTCACAGAATCCTTTAAGATTGAGTCCAACTGTTAACCCAGCACTGCCAAGTCACCACTAAACCACGTCTGACAGTTCTGTCTGGCTCCAGAGACGCCAGTTCCTGAAACGCTGTGAGCCTCAGGGCAAAGCAAGCCATTACCACCGCACGGACCTAGACGCACTCTCGAGCTGAGGA
>NW_010431293.1:6539-6961 GCF_000710305.1 Buceros rhinoceros silvestris
TGAGGAGGAGCCCCAGGAGCCGGCTGGAAAGCCCAGCGGGTGCGAGGGCGCTCCGCGAGTCGCTTCCTCCCCACACAGGATCATTACTGGTGTCCTGCGAGCGCCTCGGGTGTGGGCACAAGAGAACCCGCCCCACGGGAACAAGCGACGGCTGGATGTCCTGCGGCTGGAGATGACGGGTCCGAGGAGCACGGACTGTGTCTCGGTCACTTTATCAGACAAGTCTGATAAAAGCAGAGGGATTAAAAGCTTCTACTTGTGTTTTCTCACAGGGGATATGAACGATGGGGGGTGGCTGTAGTCAGGGCTGCTGCCCCTCCAGCGATCGCTCCGGCACAGCCCATCCAGTCAAAGGCTCCAAAGACTCGAGTGCTGCCGTTTGCTGGGAAGGATGCTACGGCAGGGGCCCAGGATCCCAGTTC
>NW_010431293.1:7136-7604 GCF_000710305.1 Buceros rhinoceros silvestris
GCCCGATTCCCAGCTGCAGAACATCTGGGTTACGTTGTCTGCCTGGATTCCAGGACATACACTGCGTACGGCTTCTACTAGAAGCTACTGGATGTTTCTCAGCTCTCGCCCTCTGAGCATTTCTGCCCTTTTCCAGGTTTTCATCCCTCAGCAGGGTGCACGCTGCCAAGCCCTCTCCCACGTGCAGAGCAGAAACCAGTCCCGAAAGGTCCCTGATGTCCCGGGCTATCAACCCCTTCCCCTTCAGTGAGTAAGGCGGCAAAGTCGGATCAACAGTTTCTGCGCACAAAGGCTGCCTGTGGAAGACACGCTTAGGAATCAAAAATAGCTGCACCTTGTCCCAAACCTCTACTCACGTTGCCAGGGAAGGGTCTGACCGGGGCCGTGGTTGGCAGGGCAGGGCTTGGGGCGAGGCCGAGGCCCCGCTGCTGGGGGTGGAGAGTCCTTCCGCCGCACCCGCGCAACGGC
>NW_010431293.1:7677-9442 GCF_000710305.1 Buceros rhinoceros silvestris
CATTCAGCAGCACCCGAGAAGGGGCTGAAGGGCAGCGAGTGCCTCAGGGGCAGAGCAGTCAGTGCTGCCCCTCAGAGCTGCGGGGCCAGAGGGCGGATGGTTCCCAAAGCCTAAACATGGGGTTTTTCTCGTCATTGTGCTGTTGCAATTCCCCTTCTTTTACTGGCGTTTCCTTTATTGGTGCTCGGTCCAGTCGGAACGACAGACCAGCGTGATTTCTACTGAATGGATCCTCCTTCTCCTCCTTTTGTGCACTCGAATAAATAAGTTTTTACAAGTTTACTGTGCATTGTACAATCTAAAAATAAACGAAATAAAGTATATGAAATTTATAATTTCTCATCACATCTCTATAAAATACCGCCACTGCTCGGAGCGGCACTTTCTGTACACAGACACCAAGTCACGATACGATTCACTGCACCAGCGTGGCAGCCCAGTAAGCCAGACCGTGGTGGTTTTGTGAACTACCATTTCGACCTACTTAAAGCAAAGAAACACAAAAGCAAAAACGCGCCTTGTCAATAAATGCTCACGGCTAAACCAGCTCTGAGTCGAACAGCAAAACCCTACCAACAAAATACATCATGCCTGGGACAAAACCAACGAGCGGAGAACACCTGCTGCCTGCGCCGGACCAGCAGCTCTACACTCCGTCGTACAAAGCTGGTACAAAAGGCCTGACCAACCCCCGTGATGACACACACCCTGTTCATACGCCAGCGCCACCCTGAAACAGGTCACCAGACTAGCTACCAAAATCCACAGTGACTCCGGTGCCACCAGCAGCTGCGAATGGCCCCGTCAAGGAGCTCGAATGGGGCAGGATGTGAATTTTGTCTGTTCAACCTGTGCCCGCGCTGGCTGAGCTGGCCCCAGCCGCTCCGCAGGGGAGCGCCGAGCTCGTGTCTGTTACACCACCAGTAAAACCACCCAGTGACCAGAACGCCTGGCTCGGATCCAACTCGTCGGAACGTCAGAGAGGGAAGTGCCTTCTCTGCGGCCCCGCTGCTGCAAAGCGAGTGGCTGTTGGAGTATGAACAGAGTAAGCTGAATAAAAAACCTGCGGACCCTTCTGAGCACCGCGCTTGGCATTGGTCAGCTCTCCAAATTCAGCACCAAGGATTCAAACTAGAGGCACAGTTCTGACGGGTGAAATAGCACCGAGAGGAGGCTCTTCACATCTCTGCTGGTGTGCCAGTCCTTTATTAGTCAGAGAATTTAATAATCAGTCGTATTTGTGATTCTAGGTGGAATAAAATAAGTCAAAATTGTTTTCACTTTAAAAAAAGATAAATACTTTATCTAAACTATCAACAATACAAACTGGAGCTTTAAGCATTTCTTTCGCCTTTCTTTTTTTTTGTGCCTTTTTTTCTTTTTTACTCAGATTCACAGTAAATATTTTCTCTGTTGTGTAGGTCTTTTTATGGTTTTATTTTGTCCAGTAGTAAGAGAGTAGAAACCCCTGCACAGGCCAGGTGAGCACCTTTCAGTGGAAGCCGAGTGAAGTTGGTCCACGTTGTCCTTGCATAGGTCACATTGGGTTGAGGTAGAAATCCTAGTTACCTGCACGACAGGAGGAGAGGAAGAGACTCATCTAAATAAAGACAAAACTCCACGGTGTGTTAGAGGTGTCAGTCATTCCGACAGCGCTCCGAGAGCTCCTCAGCCAGCACGGAGGGAGCAGCTCTGGACCCGACCGCGGTGAGACGGAAGGGACGTCTCCGAGAGTGACACGCACCCCCTCCCGGCTAGGGCAGGG
>NW_010431293.1:9554-24458 GCF_000710305.1 Buceros rhinoceros silvestris
CCCTCCCGGCTAGGGCCGGTGTCAAGCTTTCTGAGCGCGTACCCACACTGAACTCTGTCCTCCTGCCACTGCCCCGCGACGGGGGCGTATCCCCCGCTCAGTCCTTCACCCTTCTCTAGCGCACACTAATCTGCTTTGAATTTGTTTTTACCCTGGGGGAGGAACATTACGAGAAGCAAAGCAGTTTATTGTCGCCCCCAGTCCCAGACTCCAGCCTCGGCTCATCCCCCGAGCACACGCATTCACAGTGACGTCAGCAGAACTGCTCGAATGTTTGACCTACGTTCCAGAGTCGCACGGAGCAGGACCACAGCTACAGCCCAGCTGTCACACCCCCTCTCCTGGAAGGGTTATTGCTTCATTCCACACTGCAGCTTTGTCACTCAGCTGCTTTGCTCCGTAACCTCATTTTGTGCCTCCCCTATTTCGCTCAGAACCTTTTTGCGACAGCGACCAACGCTCCCAATGGTCTGGAGTCCAGCCCAACGCAGCCTCAGCTCCAGGTAAGGCAACTGCTTCTGCAGCGTTCAGAGTCGCTCACGCACACAGACCTCAAGCCTGACCCTCCTGCCCCTTGTCGCTTCCATTCAGGGGCTGTCCAGCCCCTTCTGTGACCATGTCACACGGGTCTCAAAGCTCTTCCTCTGCCTCACTCTCCTGTACAGAAGGACAGGGAATACTTACGTGCCTCACAAAAGCCTAATGAGGATTTGTTGGTGTCTTGGAGCAGTGTGGTGAGGAAGACACTATACACAATGCACAGTCAAAAGAGTCGCTCAGGTGTATTGTAATTGAGTCATGTTTTATAAGCGGCAAAGAGTATTCAAGCACACATTGTACGCAGCTTTGGTATCAGTGAACAGCAACAACATCAAGGACCTACAAGAACAGCACAGAGGGAGCTCTGCGGCCCAACAGGCTGCTCTGACTTTGCAAGCACGAGCTGTTACATCAGGAGGCCACAGAGTGTGTTCGTTAACAGCAGGACCCGCTCTGTGCTGGGTCACGATATTCTGGAGTCGCTTAAAGACACTGAAATACCTGCTTCAGTCTCCAGAAGCCCTTCTCTCTGCTGCGGCCCCAGAAGCGTTAACCCTGCAGGCTTCCTGTGCTCTCATCCAGTCTACCCAGTAAGCCAGGGATTGCCACGTGAGCACAAACACAGCAGCTGATGGTGGAGTCTGGTACTGGGAGCCCGGGCAGAGAACTCCAGTAAAGCCGCACAGATAAATTACGACCCTTCTCTGCTACCTGGGGTTGTGTTTTGCACTGACGCGGGGGGCACGTGAACTGCAAAGCCAGACCAGTGCACCTGCTCTCCAGGACTAAGCTGCAGCTGGTAACCTAGACGTTTGTAGCTGGATGGTTGTTCAGAGCAGCTGCTGGTGACTGACGGGAACACAAGCCCGTCGCAGTCAGTCACGAAGCAGCACCGTCACACACCCTAACGCTGTGCCAACATGGACCCGCGGAGATGCCACAGCCTGTGTCGGAGGGCAAGAAGAGGGGAGGGGGGATCAAAGTAGGCACAAGCACTTCCAGTGACTGTATAAAACCGTACTTAAAAATAGACATCTCCTCCTGACTACTGATCTGCAGACCTATCGTTTTCGGGACGTGATCTCGACCTGACCACAGCCCTCACGTCGGAGGAGACAGAGCAGAGTCACCATGTGAGCACTCCTTGTCGAGAAATCCTGACTCCCAGAACAGAGAGCGTTAAGACTCTCCATCCTCTGCCGTCAGATTATTTGCTTCCCACATTTTAGCGATTTCTCTGTTTCACAGAGCCCATCCCCAGCCTATCTCTGAAAAGGAAGAAGCATCATTCAGCATCTTGTACAAAACTCCTCTTTTTTTTTCTCTAGCCTTACCTTACAAAATAAGAACTGTTAGCTAAGCAAGCTCTTTATCGCGGCTTAACCCCAGAAAGGTGCGAAGCATAAGGAGGCTGCATGCCAAGGGTAACCCACATAGCGGACGTGCCGGCTGCGCTGGACTGCGTGATCACGGGCGTGGACTGGGCCAGCGCCAAACGGGGCAGAGGCGGGTGATGGACTGTAAAGGAGGGGCGGGAGGTTTTGTGCTGGAGAGAAGCTAGCTTAATAGACAAAGAGGCATTAGCAGATTGGACAGAAGCAGCAGAAGAGGATGGCAGAAAAGCTTCGCCGGGCGGGAGGGATGGCAGGGGCTGCAGAAGCGCAGGCTCGGGGTTAGAAGCGAGTAATGGAGGAGGTGGGGGCAATGAAACGTTAGGAGGGGGTGGGGGGGAATGGAAAACGGATTGCACTGGCGCTCTGTTGAGGTGCTGAGCAGATCTAGTCTCACTAGATGTTACTAAATTAGAGGAGGGGGGTGGGAAGGATGAGGATGAGGTGCTGGCAACAGCCTGCAGAGGGTTTAAGCTTAGCACTGTGCTGCTAGAGACAGCACTGCTGCTGAAACTGGCTCCAAATTGATGAGGAGAGGAGGCAGAAGGCACCGCATGGTTAAAAATACCTGCAAACAGGAGAGAAAAACTCAGCTTCAACAGATGAGCTTTGTACAGTCTCAAGTGACAAGAGAAACGAAACAAAAATGAAAAAAAAAAAGCAAAATTATAATTGTTACAGCCCCATACAAAAATATGCAGCATGAGAAGGCAGCAAGCAATGAGAGATAATGGTGCAGGCCAGAGGGTACAAAAGACTTCACTTACCTTTCCTACTGCCAACCTCTAAATGCCACGAGGAAAAATGGTCAGACCCGAGAACTGTCAGCTCTAGACCACACGGGTGGACTTTGGATGAGATTACGTGGTCTCTAGAGTTGTTTATCTGAAGACTCAAAGTGCTGCTCTTCCCTCCCCACCCGCCTGCTTCCCCGCTTACGGGGCAGCAGAGGGGAGATGGTATTTCCAGCAAATCTACGTGCTGAGAGATGTGAGAGTTAGGATTTCCCGACATGGTGCCTGAATGATTACGGACAGGTAAGAAAAACTGCCTCGGACTCTTAGTAACGACAGGCTCAGACTATCTTCTAGCCCTGCCGGCTTGTCTCCGGTCTGGCCACAGGAGCCAAGCCCGTGCGGAATCCCAGAAGCGCAAGGTGCATATGGCATTGCCCTTCCTGGCAAGGAAACGCTCTTCACGTCCGTTCAGAGCCAGAATGCTACGCAATCCCCCACACCATCTCCTCGGAAGAGGCACTGATGTTTTGCTCTTCCTGGATCACGCTAAATCCATTCAAGGCCTAATCTCAACCTTCACTCAAGTCGACAAGTTAGAGATCCTGAACTCGGTACCAGGACAAGTTAAATCTTTTACCTGCAGGCGGACCTAAGTTGGTTCCGACACAGCAACATCTGACCAAGCACACACATGAAATCACAAAGTCGGGGTGTATTCTTTCATTAAGGTGATACAACAAGCTCATCTAGTAGACAAAGCTCATGGGATTTCGCTGTGGGGAACTGAACTCATCCTAGCATTTCCGAGAGACAGAGCAGACTGGTTATGTGGGACAGATCAGCTTCACATCCTGCAGAAATGAAAGAGTTTCACCCCTGGAGAGGCAGGGTCAGGCTTTCCTTTAGGCCCTGTCTTATACCAGAGAAAGAGTTCTGCCTACCTCCAACTGTTCCACCTGTAACCCCAGGAGAGAAGTTCCCCATAGTGTGAGAATTAGTCAGTCTGGTGGCAGCCGATGACACGTGGACCAGACTGGCAGCAGCTGGCATTGAATTAAATAGGGACTGCAATACTGAGGAGTTTGTCACCGAGTTGAGGTTTGCTTGCAAGGCCATGGGGCCGAGGGGGAACTGCGATCCAGTGGTCAAAGTGTTCAGGAACGGATGGTGCGTCTGTACAGAAGATGCTGGGTTGCCTGCTGAAGAAACAGCAGGAGAAAGGCTTTTACCATTCAGAAGGCCACCAGACGAAACAGCAGCAGAAATGAAAAGGTTGTGGCCATTTTTAAACTCCACATCTCGGTCCCTTCCTTTGCCGACCTTTCCGTTATGCTGCAAGGAGTTTTTCTCCGAAGAACCCCCAGTACGAATACTTATTTCGCTGATCTCTTTGCCTTTGACCCCCGACCGATTTAATTCTTCTCCTTTCGTGCTGCTGAGGCCTTCAAGCTGCCTCTTGTTCAAGAAAGGATTCGTTTCCGATACCCCCACATCTTTGCTTCGCTGCGACTGGAATCCCAGCGAGCAGTTGGAAGCCGTCACGTCCGAAGCCTTATGCGGGAGAGAAGCACCATCGATAAAGCTGTGTAAACCAATGTCCGTTGACAGCCCCCCGTTGTAGGCGAACCCGTTGGTGGCGTTCGTACTGGGGCTGAGCCCGTCCGCCCCTGCCGAGGGCACGGCCATGCTTTTCCTGGTGTGGGCTGTGAGCTTGGCGTCAAGGGCGAGGCCATCCTCGGAGGACGGCCGGAAGGCAAACAGCGAGTTCTGGCTCAGAGCTGGAACCGACTGCAAGGGGCTATCTGTAGTTTTGGTCAGGTTGATGTCAGATATTGGTGAAAAAGTAGATTTCCATTTACTGCTGTTCATGTTTTCGTTGCTTTGTGCTTGCTTCCTCCCAGTTAAGCAGCCGCCTAGTTTGGAAGAAAATTTATGAATGTCAAAAGCCAGCATTCACTGAATCTGCTCGTTAAGAACCAGGGTTTATCTTTCAACACCCACAATTTGTAATTCTATTTATAATCCAAAGGCAGAAATATTTGTGAAGTCACCTAAAAGTCTTTAAATTCTAGTTTAAATGCTCTGGAAAAGTTTGAAAATGCTGATGTACTTTTTCCTCAGATCTTTGTACTCCAGATTCCTCCCCAAGCCCCGAGTCAGCGAAACAACTGGTCAGGTCCTTGGTGACCTGTGACTACAGAAAGCATGGTCCAAAATCTGTAATTACCAGCCACCCGTCTTCATTACGGTGATGCCAAGCCCTGGCAGAACTGCTCTGCTCAGCAGCACAGAAAAGCCTGTTACTGCCTATCGGCTTTCATCGGTGGTAGACACCCGTTCCCACGTCCAACCATTACAACCAGTAATTAACCTTCCTCACACTCACCGTTCTCAACAGTCTTCTGCGGAGATTTGCTTTCCAACGATATTGTTGCAATTTTCCTCTCAATTCTGGTGGGAAAATAAGAAGGTTAGCGCACTCATTGCAGACCTTTTGTTGCACATTCACCCTCTCAGCCCATCATCTTTGCGTCCAGGTTTTAACAGCTGACCAGCGTACAAAGCCACCTCAGACAGCTCTGTGTCACAACGGAACTTAAAAGCATTTAAAAATCCTCCATGAACTCTAAGGAGGAGCTATTACACAATTACTGCTCTTTGCCAAGATTAGGGCACGGTCAGAGGACTTCACTGATGCTTTTCGTTCCTATAGTGGTTACTTTTCCAGCACCGTAAACAAGAAAAAAATTTGCACCCCACAGGCAGAGGGTGGCAAGAACTCAGTTTTCAGAGGAACGCACCAGCCATTTGGGGCAGGAAGTGAAGAATTTTGAATCAAGCTGAAACAGGGAGTGAGAGGAGACAGAGCCTTGCGTGACACCCACAGCCTCAGCACTCCTGCGATGCAATGCACTAAAATAAACTCATTTCTGCGCTGGTTCTTTGAGAGGTCGGGCTCAACCTCAGCAGCAGCAGGTTCCATTCAGGCACTACTGCCCAAATCCCTCCTGTAGGCGCCGTTTCAGCTGTGTAAGAGGCTCAGCAGAACGGAACTGGACTCCAGGCAAAGGGAACAACGACAGCTTAACGCTCCCTCCGGTTTAGAGCCCCGTTCCCAGCTCTCAGAGAAACCTGCCCCCGACCCCCACGGCCGTGCGCTCACCTGCTGCTATTGTGCTCGTCTTCAGACCCCTGCTCGTCGTCGGACGTTAGAGGAGAGTAGTGAACGCCGTTGGTCTGAATGAGGGGCTTTTCCTTTTTCAGTACCGGCGGCTGGTCATTGTCCTGGTAAGGAACAGGAGAGTTCTTCAGGGAGTTTTCGGGAGAGGAAATGGCTGTTATTTCTAAAGGCTGGTTAATGTTATTGACCTGGGCAAGAAGGAAAGAAAGCAGTTACAGATGAGAGGACCCCTCAGAAACAAGGCATCTTGTTATGGGTATCAAAACAGGCTCAACTCGCTCAGCTCTAGAATAAGCTGCTGGTTCAGCACTGCTGCTGCTTCCCTCTGCCCCCCGCACTAGGACCCGGGATGAAAGCTTAAATGTAACTTGGAGAAATATCTATTTTCCTTCTTTGATTTTTATTTTTAAACACAGAAATGAAGACATAGGATAATCGCGTTTCTTTGCAAACTACCGCTGCCCGATCCCAGGAACACAACTCGTCTAGCTGGCTAATTACACGGCAATGCCATATGCTTCTGGCACTCCGCTGCGCCTGAGTCAATCTTACTTTAAACTATTTTCAAAATATTTAACCTACAGCCTGAAAATCAACTTTGCTGCAGAAACAAGCTCTTTGTCGTAAGGCACGATATTATTGTTCATTTTTAATGCTCAGACAAAGAACTCTTTGAAGATGTTCTACCTATACAGAAGGTTCACCAGCTTTTCTGCAATTCTCCCGCCTCCCAGCGGGGCCATTTCCACGAAGCCCAGTCCTAGCTGCCAGCACTCTCACAGCCTGGAGTACGCTAAAGGACAGAACAGTGAAGCGAATGTCTGATTCACAGAGCTTTCCCAGGCCCTTCTCTCTCGCTAGAGCTCTTCACTTTTGCCCTTACCATGGAGTTGATATTGAGCGGTGAACCTGATGGTTGCGTAAAGAGTCCAGACACAGTAGGTAAGGATTTGCGTTTAGGGGAGACCCCGGAGTTCCCGCTGAGATTCCCAGTAGAGGATCTCTTCCGCCGGCCTCGCTTCTTCCCATCCGGCGCATGTGCTTGGCCACAGTCCAGCCGAGCGCTCGTGGGCAGAGGACTGTGCTTGTTGGAAGGGGATTGTTTTACATGTCCTGTATTAGGAGAGATTGTAAAGATGATTCTTCTCTTGGCCTCGTTCTCAGGATCTGAAAACGCTGCATCAGACTGAAGATCCCCCTTTGTTCCTTCGGCAAACATCTTCTGAGCATCTGCATATTGCAATACCCCTACCAGGCTCTGGGACGTGCCATTTAACCTGGGGCTTGTTGAGTGCTGGTGAGCAGGGGAGTTTTGCCCAGAGTTCCTCGACTGCATCATTAGCAAAGGATGTTGTGGAGTGGAACTCCGAGACCCTACTGAGTTAAAGAGACTCCCAGAGTCGTCCAGAGCTGCCTGATCAACACTATGGTTAAGATGGGCTGGGCTGTTTGTAAGATTTCCATTGACTGCCACGGAGCCAGAAGAGTAAGAAAAACCTGTTGAAAGGGAAAGTTATACATCATTGCTTCTGCTGAGCGAGAGGTCACAGTGCTAGATTGCTGGGCTGACTGGGAGTGCTTTCAGCTCTACCTGCCTCAGATCAGCCAGGGCCGAGCGTCACACGGGACACTGCGCAGCTTGTGCAGTTGCGAAGGTGGCTCTGTGTGCTGATGGCTTCAGTTAGCGGGTAACAGTTTTCACTGCTCTTTGGCCAGTTCAGGAAAATTCATGTTATGTGGAGATACCCTACAGTCTACCCAGGTTTTAAATGGAATTCAAGTGTGAAGTATCTTCTGAACTACTGCACCTTCTGAAATCAGGGCTCCTCTACTCTCACTCCTTCCTATCGTCAAGGAAACGGCCAAGTTCAGTCCGTTTCCTTCCCCAAAAAAGCAGGGACTTGGTCACCCACACAGCCCACCTCCTTTGCAGAATTAGACTAAAGGCTGCGGCTGAGGAAGCGACAGGGGATCTTCAAGGAAATTGTGGCAGAAGAATGCGCCATGTGGGAGGAAGCTTGGAAAGGGAATCAGGTGTTTGTCATGGTGTATCGTAAATGGCTTTAGGGCTGTCGTAAGGCCTTGTCTCTGGGCTCTCTAAAGGCAAGGGGCAGAGGGCACGCGGGATTGTTTTACAGCAGGGTTTTGCTAAATACTTCCTTGGTTCTAAAGAAAACTGCAGCCAAGCCCTTCTTTGCAAAACGGATGCTAGAAACACCACAAGCCCCTCGAGGTGGGAAACACTGAGACCAAATGCTCTGGGATCAGCTGTTCCGCACGCTAGAACCTACTTTCCCTGCTCCACAACACTTCCATTCCCTGAAGGGCTAAAGGCCACAGTTTCAACAGACAAGCCAGAAGCTATGTCTGCGTTACAGGCTCTCCCTCCCCCGTTTGACCTTTCTTCCTACCCACATACTCGTGCCTTTACAACTGATCGATGCAGTTGTGACCTGCACCAAGAATTTATTTTTGCTACTGAAATATTCCACCCGCCTGTAAAGTAACACTTGTAAAGCCAGATGACCAGCCCATAGCATGGCTACGCAGCACCTGGCTGCTTTGCCACGCTGTAAAGGTAGGAAACTCTTACCCCACATAGAGGAATTTCCAAAAGCAGTGATTTAGTTTCACTGCAAGGTGCTGCAGTTCAGGAAAAGGCAAGTCAAAGCAATACTTTATGCCAGAATGCAGCCAAGCTGTAGGCACACGCTGTCTCAAAGCATCATCCTCCAGGATTCTTTGGTCTCATTACAAAACACATTTATCCAGCACTCTGCTGCCTCAGCGACCTGACAAGAAGCGCTCGGAAAACTCCGAGGCTTGCGCTTGCAGGCGCCATCCTGACAAGGCAGCGCAGCTTTGCGGAGATGAGGCCGTTACCTGAGGTAGCCAAAGCCAGTGGCTTGTTTCCAGCAGCATTGCTTACGCCGTTGTGAGAACTAGCACCGATCTGCTTTTCAAGTGTCGCTGAGTCTCTGCTCTGATGAACGGGGCTGGGTGTGCTTCTCTGCGGGGAGAGAAACAGGCAGCTTAGGACACGAGGTTTCCTCAAAACCAGCAGTTTAAACATGCATTAGTAGATCTACCAAGGAAAGCAGCTCTAACTCCTAACGGTCCTAGATTCTACTTGTTTCAAGAAAAACTTAGACCAGCATGTTGTGGGACAAAACCAAATACTGTGGTTAATTAATTCTACCGCAAATGTTTCTAGCATGCCCCAGGTACCACGCAGAGAGAGGAACGACAGGCTCCTCATCCCAGGGAGTTCAGACTCAGGACAGGACAGCAGGGAACGAACCCCACACTCCACCGTTTCACAGGCAGCCGGAAAGGAGACAAATGGCTGTATGGTGTCCCCAAGCCTGCGCACAAGAAATTGCCCCAAACAAGCGCAAACTGAACATTCTCTGTACCCTGCTGAGGGGACCATCAAGGGGGCATTTGCCTGAAGCAGGCAAAACACCTGTGAAATGGGAGCCTGAATAAACAACGTGCTGAAGCGAGACATGCCAGCCCCAGCCAGCATTCTCTCTCGCTGAGGACACACGCCGCTGCCCGGAGCTGGGCTGACTGGGGTCTGCTGCAACCACAAGTCTACAGCTGGGAAAAGATAATGGATTCAGCGCTCTGCAACAACTCCAGCCTTCCAAACACGGGACTGTAGACAAGTATCTGGGGATGGATTCTCAATTCACAGCTCTCGTGCGAGAACAGCAAATGCTTCTCAGTTCTTCAGTGTAACATTTTTGTGACAAACATTTGTGAGAAAGTGGAACAGCTTTTCTTTTTAAACTCCTCTGCTACCAAGAACAGCAGGGACTTATCAGGATTTCAAAGGCACAGCCCCAAAACTTCTCTAGTGGCTCTCTGCTGCTGCAGAGCTGTCACTAGCACGTCAGCTACGGCAGCCCCCGGGCATTATTCAAGGTCATTGCCCACACGGTCTTGGCAGAAGACAGACAATTCTGAGATGACCAGAGGCAGGAGAACTTGTCTCCCAGGGTCACATTAGAAGGCAGGGGCTAAGACCAAGCTGACATGGGTGAGTCTCTGCTTTCACTGCCACAAACACTGACTCTGCCTTTTCCACCCAGCCAGACATTAAGACTAAGATCTCCTGAGGGTCTGCTTTACTTTCCTTCCTGATCAGAACACCACCACCCCCAGACCCATGAGAGGATCAATCTACAGCATGACCGAGAGCCAAGAGGATGCATCCCAACAGCAGCCTCCCCCGAAGCATCAGACAGTGGAGATGAGCAGCCCCCTAAGGATGCTGGTGCACAGCACCCCATTACTGCCCAGGGTGACCTCAGGGAGGGATGGAAAGTGTTGACAATCCCTTACTCACCACCTTCTCAACACGGCTAGGTAGGACTACGCTGGCCAGAGGGATACTAACAGGGAGTTTATTGGGCTGCACTGTGCTGAGAGGAATACTGATGGGTAGGCTGGTGATAGTTTCTCCATTACTCACAGAGGTTCTCTCTCTCAAAACCTGTCAATGCAAAAGAGAAAGTGATGTTCTCAACCATGTGCTGTTACTGAAGAGACCTTTTAGGCTAACGGTAACCTGATCATTTATATTTTGCCATCACGATCCCCCTCTTTATTGTTTTTTAAAGAATTACACAACTAAGAGTGATGACTATACAGCAAAGACAGACCATGCGTGGAGCAGCTTTGTTACCAGCACCAGGCTGCTGGGCCAGCAATATACAACAGCACAGAAATATGTAAATGGAAACTACTGCAGGCCCCCAGCATAAGGAGGCCTTGGCTAAGCTCATTGCCCAGTGTCACTGCTACAGCTCTGTGACAAGCACTCACCCGACAGAACTCATATCTTGAGGCCCTCTGGATGCAGAAGAAGTAGTAACCAGAAATATTTCCATGGTAACCTCCTATTAGAGGGCACCCACTTCACCCACTGAAACGAGCATCAATGTGATTCATGGCTGGACAAATTATGTGGACAATTTCTTGTTATTTTTATTATTTTTAACTATGAGAGAGTCTACTTTTCAAGTTCAAGTAGACAAAGCCAGATCAAAAAGAAATCCTACTGCATTACTGGTGCAGCTCACGGGCAAACCAGCAGCTCCAGGCTAAGCTCGTCGTTTGCGAGCACAGTATTCTCTTCCTCCAGCCAGCTCTCTATCGCACCACAGCTACTGTGTCGTGTTCTTTTCCAGGCCACATTGACCACAGAAAGGAGCCCGTGTTCCCTAGTTTGGCCAACTGTCTGTCTGTTCTCCCGATGTAACGTCCCTGAGCTCGAGCACGGCAGCTCTCTTACCTTCTCGCCTGCAATGGGTAAGGCCGCTGGGGAGGAGGGCCGAGTTTCCTGAGGACTCAGCTTTATGCCGTTGGAAATACCAGGGCTTGGATATGTAAGGCCATTCTCTTTGACGTGGTCAGCTCTGGAACAGAGATGTATGATCATTAGAACACAAAAACTAGTGACTTTTGTGAGAAATTCCTGTACCGATCTCAAGGCACCTTGAGATCAGCTGGCACTGCTGATTTCTTCAAACACAACTCCTAACAGTACATAAAGCACCACTTTTAAAAGTGTTTTTCCACAATCCCCATAAACTACTGCTGTTAAAACAAGCTCCTCTCCCCTCCTAGGAAGGGATCACTCTCACCTCTGTATCTCATTAGCTGTTGCTTTTCCATTGACTCCATGGTCTTGATTCAAGTGTCTCCTTAGTGCTATTTTAGCTGGGGAAAACCTGGTGTAATCAGGTATGGACAAGCTCGTCATCTTGTCTGCCTTCTGCCGGCTGCTGTGGTTTGGGGTGCACGGGACTATTTCTTGGTCCAGGTGAGAGGTCGTGTACTGCGGGGTGTTCTGCTTGGACGAGGGCCTGCTGAAGGTGTTATGAATCTCATAGGGAGTGGCATGGCCATTCATGGACAGTTCAGGGCTCATGCCATTGATGTGGGGCATTGGAAACTTCGAGCATTCAAGCTCGAGTTGGAACCTGCCATGCTCAGGCTCAGGATCACGGCTCAGGTGATTTTTATTGCGTAGCTGTACTGACAGGGACTCCTCAGACGGCGTGTATGATTTCAGCTGCATGAGCTCCTGCTGTCTTTGACTTTTCTCGAGTTCCACAATGCTGATCTTTAAATGAAAAGGAAGACAGAGATTGAAAATCTCTCCTAACACTTCGATCGCATAACGGAGTTCTGCCTCGATACGCTTCTCAGGAAAAGCGGCCCCAGTTCTGGGAACATGCAGAACAATTGACCCAACATTGGAGAAACAAATTTCAACACGAGACCAAAAGTCACAGGTAAGGGGAACGGCCCAGAGACTCTTAGAAAGCACTTCTCACATCTTAAAAGCAAATATAAAATACCTCCAACTTATACAGAGAGTAGGGAGTAACTCAGTACTGCCCATCATTGAAGGAAACAGTGGCTCCACGTCAAGACATCCAGCAAAAGGCTCTAGAGCAACTCTCACAGGGGAGGGAAAGCTCTTCAGACACAGGACTTTAATTTCTTTTCACCATGGTAAATGATGCTCTGTGGGAACTGATTCCCGAATTGAAACGTCAAAACAAGCGGGACCTTTCTTCTCATCGGGTCACGCTTTTTAATCGTATTTCATGGTAAACCATAATTCCTTCCAAGGAACCAGGTCATGGATCTACTTCCTTTAAAAGTTATCCACATCCTTATCCTTCAGGTTTACTACACCCCTTATCTGGCCCATTGCCCAGGAGCTCCCCCACGCTGGTGACTCTACCTGCAATTCCAAACAGTGCTTTTGTTTCTCAGAAATCTGATTCTTCAATGCCTGCTTCTCTTTCAGCAAGTTCTCCAGTGACAACGTTGACCAATCCAGCTTCAGCTCTTCACACCGTGCCTTAAGCTGCAAAGACATGGGATAAACAGATCAAAAGACGAGTTCTATCACTCCACACACCCAAGGCGCGAGCTGAAAGCCGGGCCCCTTTCAACCAGGTACACACAAAAAAAAGCTGCTTAGCCCACTGAAAACTCCTCTCAGCTCAAGCCAAATGCCACCAAAGCGGTCCGGTGATCCCCACATCATGTGGCAGGAGGTGACCTGGCTCTTTCTACAAACAGTCCTCCCTACCCACTTCACATCCAGATCTCATCTGCCTTCCTTGAGTTACCGAGAACACCACAGGAGTTACAGCTGCCACAGAGCAAGCACGGTACAAACTTGCTGGCCAGCGAGAGCCAGATCCAGTGACAAGTGCTTACAGAGTTGCCAAGCTGTTTGGGGGACACAGCTGAGCCGGAGCCACTGTCACCTCAGCGTTTGGTTACAGGTAAATAAAGGTCACCAAGGGGAAGGACCACCTGCAGCCTTTCCCCATCGCTCTCCTCTGTAACAGAGCAGCTATAGCAGCCGGGTGATTTTTCATCCCTTAAGACACCCTGAAGAGAGGGGCAGCCCTCAGCTCAGGGCTCGCCCTTATGGAGCTGGGAGCAGCCCCTGCTACCTGGACACGAGCGTTTACACACCAGCTGTAAGCTCTGGTTCCTGAGTTCACTGTTGTCCTTCTCCAGCTGCTTTGTCTGTTCTTTCAGCTGCTGATTGTGAGCAGAGATTTCCTTCTGAGCCTGAATCAGGTCGTTGTATGTTAGAGCTTTAACTCCCAACTACAAGATGAAGAGCGAGAAGAGATCGTTCAATAAGGTCTTGACACCCTAATTCCAGACAAATGTCACATCCAGAAGTGGCACTGAGGAGATCCATGGAACTCCGGCAGCTCACAGGAATTCCCCAGCATTCTCCAAGGCACTTTGTCGTTGAGGAAGGACAAAACTACCTCACCTGGAGCTGCTGTTCCAGCAACTCAACTTTAAAACTGACGTTTAATTTCTTGCCAGCCAATAGAACACTATGGAACGACCATGTTTCCCTCTGTGCTTCTGAACTTGTGTTGGCAACGGAGAGTTTGAGCAGCCAGCCGGGGATGTGTCCTTCACTAAAACACCACCGTGCCTGGGGCCTGGCACCCCCCTCCCCTGCTCACATGGCGCCACACAACTATTTCAACAATGAAGCTAAAACACAGCCAGGCAGTGATGCAGAGTCCGCATTGTGGGGCGTGATCTGCTGCAAAACAGAGAAGACCGGAGACTGCTCTGCTCTGACTTATTTTTATCAAACATGTTTGCAAGCGGATGACTAACACCCATCCACTTCCACCAGATCGGGGCTACCTCATCAAGTTTCTGCTGAAAAAGACGTTTGATTTCCTCTTTCTGTGCCTGGCAGTGGGTGAACAACTGCTGTGCTGTCCCCAGGAGCTGAGCGTTCTTTTCCTGGAAGAGGGAAGAGTGAGAAAATACTCTTTTAGCACCAGCTGCAGCACGGTCCATCCTAATAAGGTGTTCACATACAGTTTGTAGAGCAAGTCAGGAGTGGACCTGAGCTCAGGGGGGAGAAGCATGAACTAGTCAAGCTGTTTGTCCCTTGTTGAACCCCTATTTAGTTAGTGCTCAACGCTTGGTGAAGTTAAGCAAGCTGAAAAGAGCTTTTAAGTGGTTTTTTCTGCTATATGGTAAAACATAATCAGGACAGTTTTAAATACTCTTTTTTTTTTCTCCTCCTAGTGCATTGTAAAGATGTAATAACCACATCCTAGAGAGTAGTAATAGAACTGGAAGAGATTATCTGCATGAAATCTGTTACTAAACTGGGAACAGAATCTAAATCTCCAGAGCCCCAATTCAGAGCTTTCCTACACACCACTCATGGAAGAGACGCAGAATATGAAAATACACTGTGGGGGAGGTAGGAAGAAAGTCATAAATAAGTCAAACTTGTACTTCTAATGCCAAAATTACTTCAGCGGGCCATCCGACCCATCCACTTGCAGAACATTTCCTGCCCATAACATTCCTAACTCGATCCTCGTTTACTCATTTAATGGTCGTGTGCTACGTGAGCAGCAAAGGGCAAGGACAGGACTGGCTAAAGGCTCCCGTTTATCCAGTTCCCAGCTGCGCGATGAGCTCAGCGAAGAGAGAGCTCTGGAGACTGCACTTTTCCCCC
>NW_010431293.1:24606-24845 GCF_000710305.1 Buceros rhinoceros silvestris
CATCACTGCAGGAAAAGTGGAGGACAAGGGCAAAAAGCACCTTGATCTTCCAAGTGGAGAAAAACACAGGAGCTGGCCCAGAGCTCTTGCCACTCGCCCCAACGCCTTGGCGACACAGCTGAGGCACTGAGGCACTGCAACGCTGAACGGGCTGACAGAGGCGATGTCGAAAAAGTCATTCATGCGTTCAGCATCGGTCCCTTCACTCAGCCTTTACAGGCGGGGGAGGGGCTGGCAGA
>NW_010431293.1:24869-42883 GCF_000710305.1 Buceros rhinoceros silvestris
CATCGGTCCCTTCACTCAGCCTTTACAGGCGGTGGAGGAGCTGACAGCTCCCTCTAAGGGTAATCACTGAACTAGCAGCTCACAGCATCGTGCTTATTTTAAAATCATGTTAGCGATTCTTCTCGAGCTTTGAAAACCCTTCATGGAAGAGGGAGTTATTAGACTGGACAACAGCACCTCACCCAGCACGGTTCCGCTTCTGCCTTTGGAAGGTTCAACCTGCCATGCTCTCCGTGTAACACTCCATTAAAAATATTTTCATACTGAATTCCTCATTTTCACGTCTTAAAGTGCGAACCAGCTGTCAGACACCAACACTGAGTGATCACTTTTCCACACTCTCAATTTATACTTTCAGGGCACGGCACAACACTCGCACGCTAACACCTCTCACACCGTTCTCTGTGCAAGGCGGTAAGCTAACTTTACGCTGACTTCCCTGACAAGTACAGAAAGCAGAAAAATGTGCTGCTTAAGGGAAAAGTTAGAAAATCAGAGTGCTGCTTGACTCTGAAAACAAATGGAAACAACCACAGACAAAAGGCCAGAAGTTAAAAGATTATTGTTGAGCTCTGTGGGGAAAGGTTCCTCTCTCTCAGGCACAGTCTCTCTCTTCAGGTCTCATGTATAAAGCAGTTACATTATTTGCAGTTGAAGTGAAGCGATACAAGGAGGTGTTTAGGCAGGAAATCTCCCCCCTCTGCTGGGGACATGGCTCCATAGCAGAGGAAACGTCACACCATGTCCACAGAGTTCAACCCCTGACTTGGTGACCCTGCACTCTGCCACCACAGCCAGACCACCTCGACTGAGGGGGTTCCGTCAAGTCTCTTAAGTGAGTGACAATAGTTTTCTTTTCCTAATCCATCCTTCACTTCGTTACAAGTTCAAGGAGCCATCCTGACACTACAGTACTCGATTCATTTAGACCTTCCTACAGTGGGAAGAGAACAGATGTCAAAACCCCAAAAACTCAGCTCCAAGGAACCCGTATCGGTGTGGTTTTCAAGAGGGTCCTCCCCCAGCGCTGCTGCCATCTTCAGCTAGATTAAGCACCGTTTAATTATCTAAGAGCAGTCTGAGCGGCAGCTCGCAGGATGTGTCCCTCAGGGAAGCCCCTCCAAGCGGAGGGGATTTATTTGTGTATTTATTTGGGCAGGTCACGCTGCTGGAGAGGTTGACCAGCACCTCTTGCTCCTGTGACCCATGAGATGTTTAGAGAAGAAAAGCAGCCACTGAGCGCGAACGGAGTAAATGGGGTTCAGGACACCAGCTTCCTGCAGAGGTACACACAGCTTCATGGCAAAACAGAGTTAAAAACAGAAATACTGAAGGAGGTCTGGTGAGGTGGAGGGGCACCAGGGGCAAGAGGGGAGGAGCATTGCTCCCAGTTTGCAAATGGGAAATTTAAGCACACAAAGACTGGTGGAGTTAGCGCTAAAAGCCCCAAGTAGAGTCATTCAGCCTGAGCGTTACTCTGGCACAGTCTGTGGAACTGGCCTGGAGCAGCACTGGTGTTCGGTGCACAAGTTCTCATCTCCAGCTCTCCCCTACATCTGAGGTACGTGATAGTCTGGCAGCTTTGTTTAGGAATGTTAGAAATGAGACCCACCTTCTCCTGCTCCAGTAACTGTTGCAGACTTGCTTTATACTGAGGAGTCTTCATGTACGCCATGAACTGCATGTACTGGATCTTAAAAGAGTCTGCGAAATAAATCGGAGACGATACATTTCGAGTGAGCACAAGTGCAATGCTCCTGTTTACCCCGACTTGCTCCCTTGACACCCTTCCCCGCTTTGCTCTCTCTCGTTTTTTACTCGGACTGCAAGGCAGACCAAGCCATTAAAGACCCATCTGCTGAGGGGAGCTGAACTCCTGGATCCATTAGCTACTGATAACAGGGACCCCAATGGAAATCGTGACAAGGCAATCAAAAACAGAGGCAGATGATGGGTGCTAATGGTGTGTTTGCATGATGGAAGCGGAGTTGAATGGCTTTTAATGCACTGTAGGTGGAAACAATGGAAGAGATTTGCTGTAACAGCCCAAACCAGCCCCGAGCTCCGGCACTCATTCTCCAGCATCACAAGACAGGGCTTGCTGTACTCCTCCTACCTCCATACAGATGACAAGCTCTACACTCACACTTACTCTACCCTCCAGGGAGCGTTGGCTTCTCATTGTCTCCTCTCTCCAGTCTCCTATTCCACGACGAACCTCCCTTCTCCCCAGCCCTCACCACTTCCATCGTACAGCCAGCCACGCGATTAAGTCCAGTGTGCTGCAATCGCAGGCAGCCAAGACACGCAGCAGAGGGTACACAGACTTTTGCAGCAAGGTTTACTCCAGACAAGTGTCGTTCTCCCCATTCCCTCTCCCCCCACAAGAAACGTTCCTCTAGATCACTCTTTTCATCTCTTCCTCTGCAGTAAGAAATGAGTCGTCTCAGGGAGATGCCACAGCAAGAGAGCAGGAGTTAAGGACATCGTGGACGCCCTTGGTCACCACACTGACAGGAATGTTACATCAGATTCCCAGATGATCCCAGACTGGCGCATACCCAACGCCAAAGGCCAGAAACAGCTGGAGGGGGCAGGGGGACGAACCAGAAGACATAAAAAGCCACCCTCCAAGTTTTTCCTTAAATTACCTTTTGCACATGGAGCATATTTTCCAACACACCACCTTTGTGTCCTCAAAAACTCAGAGAGCATCTCATTGACTTTGCTCTAAGCTTTGCTTTACAGAAAACGCAGTGGTGTTCCCCGAGATTGAATCACTTCAGAATAAGAGAACGGTTTTGTTTAAAATAAAGTTATTTCTACTGGCCATTTCCATTTGAGATTATTTTGGATTCCTGTTAACCCAGGCATATTTCCTTTTGTGCCAAACAAGAGCTAAAACACCAACAAAAAACAAATTAAGACCAAGATGTCATCTTCAGCAGCAAGAGAAGAGACCTGGTGGTGATGCCAATGGAAGTGGGGCAGGCAGAGGAAGATGGGGAAGAGGCTCCCTCTCCCATTCAATACACAGCTGCCCACTTGGGATCTACCACATCTTCAGAAACCTCACAGCAGAGGTTTCCATGACACACACAGTGACAACCTGACAGTCTTACCTAGCAGCTTCTGTAGTGCAGGCGGGGTAGGTGTCACCAGGAGCTGGTTAGATGAATGCCGTTGCACTTTAGGAGGTAGTTGGTAATATGGACTATGAGGTGACTTGTATGCATCTGGAGAGAGACACAAAGAAAACCTTTCAGATTATGAAAGCTGGTGTTTCTGGCAAGTACAGCAGCTTTCCCACTGGAGAGCTCGTCATTTACGCTGCGAGACCCCGCAGCTTAGCTAGAACGACACCTGCAACCAACTGTTTGGAAGGACATCTACGATTCTCCTTAGAACAGCAGCAGCAGAGGCCAGCCCCAGATCAGCCCCAGCTTCTGGCCAAGTACGTACAGGCAGACTCAACCGCCCTCTTCTCACAGAAGCACACCACCACCCCAGGGGGAGCTTTGCTTTGGGGGCAAGGGAGAAGTTGTGGCACAAAACCAAACTGAACTGAGCAATAAAGGAAGAACAACCTCCGAGCAGGCACCCAGAGCCTCAGACACTCATCTAGGCTCACGTGGCAGGGGGAGGCTTCTGCCACTGACGGCCCCGAACTCACCCTGAGGAGAGGATGAAGATGTCTGTGAAACAGTCTGAGCATGCAGAAGTTCTAGTGCAGTTTGGTTCTTCTTGGTCTTGCGCTCTGTGTTCGCAGTGTTCATTTTCTTGGGACGGCCTCGCTTCCTGCCTGCCATTTTCCTTCCTTTTTTACTAAGCTTCTTCTTCCGAGCTTTGGAGGGAGATGGCTTTTTCACAGAATTTGCCGCAGCCTTTTCTTCTTCAGCACCAGAATCCTGAGAGGTTTTGAAAAGGCAAAAGCTCCTTAGTCATTTCTAGCTGCAGGTGCAGCATCCCTTTTGAGCAAGCAGTAACACCTTTGTTCGGCAAGTCTATGAAAGGAAACTGATGCGCTGCAGATAAATAACTTGCCAGTGAGGAAGACTTGCCTAAGACAAGAGCTGTCCCCAACACCCCAGGAGCTGTGCTCATTCTCTTCAGACATACTACAGAAAAGGAAATCTGTAACTGCTGTCTAAGAGAAGCTGATTATTCACCCTGTATTGACTATATTCTTCAACTGAATTTCATTAAAAAGCCAAAGCACATTCAACCTCATATTTTTGCCATGATCAGTCACCGCATTTCTAACAGTGCTGTGTAACGGCGTGAGAAAGGAAACGAGTCTTTGCAAAGAGCCTGGGCACCCTCTGAACTCCAGCCGCTGGGCTGCGGCTCAGGGGAAGCTCTGCGAGCTGGTGCTGCAGGTAAGCGAGGGTGGACGACCAACTGTTCTACTCCTCTTGCAACCCCTTTTTTCCAGAATTACTGGTGCAATTCCCAAGCGCAGCTTTTATTAAGTCACTCCATCCTATTTGTGTCCTCAGCGACAGCTATCCCATTACATGTTCACAGCCATCCCAGCCGTCTGCCCGCAGAACCCCGACAGGGATCACGAGTCCCCGCACGGCACGAGAAAACACATCTACTCGACGAAAACACAGGATGTTCACCTTGTTTTCTTGAACCTTCGTTGGAGTAGTTGTGTTGCTCTTGTTTTCTCTTTGCTGACGACGTCTAGCTGCCTCTTGTTCCTCCTGCAGGCATGTTTTAAAAGACTTAACAATTTGCTCACATATTTATCACTTTTTAACACAAGAGCTCAGTGTAAGTGTTCTTATCATACAATGTCTTTTTAAAAAAAAAAAAAGAAAACCCACCTTTTGATACCAGCAAGGGAAAAAACTTACCCTGCCCCAGGCCACACTCAGTGCGAAAAGGAAGATAAGTTACCTACTATCATTCCAATGCACTACCTACTATAACTCCAAACATGCAGCCCCAGGGCAAAGGAGATTAAACACCAACCTCTGCCCTTATTCTGCCCCCCCAATCCCACCCCGTGGATCACACACTGGTGTTACAGGTTTGGCTTTGGGTTTTCTTTCAATTATTACATATTTCAATAGCTTTATCTATATCCCCAGCATTTCATGTGCTGCTACATCACTTTAGAAATCTTACACAACTTGAAATGGCAAAACCATTAATCATCACCTAATTCAACTTTTGCTAAGTCTGCAGAGGAGAGTGAAAAAAAAAAAAGCAGTAAGTTTTATGCTTGATTTTCTACCAGGCACCAAGGACAGGTTATTTCAGAGAGCTCACTCAAAGCCTCGCTTCTGCCTTCCAGGTGAGGTTTACCTTGCGTAAGAATTCTGGCAATTCCCACTCCTCTTCGGTTTACGGGAGTTCGGGACTAGCCCCTACAAATGGCAGATTTAAAGAGCCTCCCCGTTAAAAGCGCCTGGACTTTCTCTTCTGCCTCTGAGAGTTCGCTCCTCTCCCAAGTTTGAATTCATCAGGCTGAAATAACCCCGTCTCAAAGCTCCCGTTAGCCTGTTCCCAACACTTCCTCAGCATTCAGGCTGAAGACAACGTTCACCTGAGGTTTTAGATTAACTGGCCTCACTTAATTCTTTACTGGGAATACCAGACTAATACAGCCCAGCCCAGCCCAGCCCAGGCTCAAAAGCCCTCTGCCATTTTAATTCCACTGCAGCACTGACACCACATTTCACATCTCAAACAGCAGTAACATCTCAGAGTGCTCTTCAGCTTCATTTTCACGCAGCTGAACACTGGGACAGATTCAAACTACCTTTTTCTTCTTAAACCTCAGTCCGTTAACGAACAAACAGGTCTCTATAGACCTCCAGTGCACAGGAAAAATACCTTGTGCTGCCCCATTAATCAGTTCCTCTATTAGAAAGCTCTTGAACATGATTGTATTAGCGCTTGGTGGCGTATGATGCTGCACTTCAATTAGCTCCACGGCCATGTTCCCTCCTTACGAAGAAAATTTGGTTTTCTATCAGTCCTGAACATCTTTAACAAGTGACATTTTGAGTATTCTACAGAAAATGATTGAAACTTACCCTGAGTTTTGGATTTTTGAGACTAGAAAAATAGTTTTCAAGCTGAAAATAGAAAGATAAGAGTCATTTTCAAAGTCACCACAGAGGGACACATAGAACAAAACATTAGCTCAAGACAAACGCAGAACGGCAGAAATCCTGACTGGTTTTTTTCTGATAAGCTACATCAAGAAGCCATTTCCATTCACTTTAGTGACACAGACACATTGTGTGGCAGGACGTAATCCCAGCCTCAACGCAGTTTTATCATCTTCGCCGCTGCCTATCCTTGTTTTGAAGCTCTGTGTCATTTATCTCCACTCAGCACAAGGTTAGTTTTGATGAAGCTACTTCACTCTTGCTCCCCACTAAAGTATTTCTCGGCACTCTAACACGTTCTTAAACAAAGCGTTATTAGACTACAGCGGAGGTAGAGAAACAGTCTCACTGTCATACTGCAAAATACTCGGTGTGGGTATAAACTTCTCCACAAAAGTTTACATTGAACTGGGGAAAAAAAACCCAAACTGAACACCCCAGTGAAATCCACAGCGTGGTTATCGAGCTTTGGCTGGTTCTCCAGCAACTGAAAGTTCCACTGAAATCAAGATTTACTGCTTGAACGTGATAGAATGACATGGTCTGTACTGAAGAATTACAAGTCTTTGCTCGGTGTGACAGCTACCGCACGAGGCCACCATTCTGCACAGTCACGTACTCTGAAGTGCGAGAAGGAATTACGCTGGTGAACCTGTGCACCTTCGGTGAACTGCCGCTGCCCCAGCGCTGTCCCTAACACACTGGCTGTGTACACGCTGCGCTGAGGAGCCGCCAGCCAGCCTGGACGGGTAACTGGGGGTACACAGCCACTGCCGCATGCGCCGCCCGTCACCCGCTCCCACGGCTGCGTGCAGGTCTGGAAACGCACAAAGGGGTATGAAAACAGGAACGAGGAACTGAAGCCAGCGTGTTGACTCAGAGCAGGCAAAGCAGCCAGGGGTGTCCTGGCACCGGTACTCACTATGGTTCGGTCAATAGTATGCAGGTAGTAAGAAACTGGTTTCCCGGTCCATGACACAGACCCTTTCAGTGGTGATAGCTCCACAACTCGCATTATAGTGCCAATATCTACGAGAAGAAAGTCGAGTTAGGGAACCCACACTCGCTCCGTTTGCCACTCGGTGCTACTCAGCTGAAACACCCAACAGTAACGGCCCGTTCCACACCACACGACCAGGGTCATACTCAGAGCGATGCCCCAGCAGAAAGCACCGCAGGGAGATTATAAAGCAATTTCTCATTCTCTCGCTACGTGCGAGATTTGGAAGATGGACCTTTCATCTCCTCGGAGGCAATTGGCCATCCCAGAGCCACGGATCATGCTCGTGCCAGCTCCGATAACAGGCCTGCCCTGCGTGGCAGAGACAGCTTTTACGAGGAACCAGCGACAGCTCCTCTGTAGGAACAGGCAGGATCTCATTAGAGAGAACCGCGACAGAACATCATTAGACTCAGTCCACGTAAACTGTGACTGCACTATATTTGGACTGGGGATAAACATGTTTTGGATTTGCTTTCTTGCCCAGATTTGTTTTGTTCCCTAGAATTAAGAGGTATGGGATGCGCCTAAGCGTTTCCATACCCCCTGAACACTGGGGGAGTGGCACAACTGCTGAAGACATTATGGCACAGCTCTAATTACAGAGAAAATTGCCCAGAAGAGTCAAAAAACAAGGTTAAGATTCAGCAACTTCAACCACTGTTTCAACCACATTTTAATGCTCGGTTTGGTTTGTCCCAACTCTTCCCACATTTCCATTTCTTTTTCCAGATGGAACTACTAAGGGCAAAACTGGTGTTGAGAAAAAAGGTTCCCTGCTTCTTACAGCTTTCTCTTTCCCACTACGGTTTTTAAATCGGACAGGCAAGGCACATGGCTCAAATCGCACTCAGGCACCAAAAAAACTCCTGCTGAATATTCTAGAAAACATTCGCGATGAATCCCCCACTGCAGTGAAAGCTGAGACAGGAGAAAGGACTGGCTCAACCAACAGGCATCAGCAGGGCTTTTACTAGCTGAAAACTGTAGCGCCCATCGGCCCCTTTGCCACCCACCACCTTTTTCATGACTGCTGTCTCCCAAACCCAGCCGAGAGAGCTAACAGGATGGTCAGAAGGCAGGGGAGCACAGGCTTGAGAGGCCACAAAAACTGATTTCCGTAGGCAGGTCTCCTCACTGAAACCTCAGAAGTGCCTTCTTGTATTTCCCCTCGCTCCAGAGTGCGGAGGTAGAGGCTTTACTTAGGCACTCTTTGTCTTAATAGCAAACTGGCAGGCTGATCTCAGCTCTCTGGAGGTTTGAGGATTTCCAGAAGCACCGCTCTGCCTTTTTTCCTTTTATTTTCAAGGATGCGTCTCCAAAGGATTGGCTCAAGCCAGGGCCCAGTGGTTAATAAGGCTCGAAACAATCAGGTGCCACCGAAGAGAGTATCAAAAGGGAGGAAAAGGGCAGGTTCGGATGTCTGATGCACAGGATACTCGTAACACTTCATGCTCAGTAAAAATAGCTCCCAAGGGCACTACTGCAGTGAAATGCCTTAATGACAGGCTTCAAATTACGGTTCTTGAAAAGCAGTTTACCAGGAGGGTCAGGCCAAAAACAGAAAACACAGCTTGAGGTTTGTAACCCTGGGAGTTACTTGCCATGTTTGCTCAAGGAGAGGAATGAGGCGTTGCTGAAATTTAGGGAGTGTTTCACATTGGACTCAGTAATGTGTGTAACACCCAGCCTGAATCGTCCTTTTGCTAAAAAAATCCCAACAATAAAAACTGAAAAAAGCTCGGAAGCCAACCAACAGCGCAGGGTGTCAGCGATCTCAGAACCACGTTACACGGCACTCACAGACTTGCAAGGGACAACAACATCGCAAATACCACATCTACGATGTTCAGAAGAGACAAAAAAACTCAGAAGTTTGTTGGCAGTGAAGCAGACGCAGCAGCGGGGCGTCGGGGTGGGTCTGTTTGATCAGCTCAGAGCACAGAAGACAAAGCTGAACATCGCAGCTTCTGAGCTTTACAGGTTGTGACGGGTGGGATTTACCTGCCCAGATTCAGACAGCTGCGGTGTGAGGAACCTGCACACAAGTTACTCGCTGCAGCTCTTTGTAGTTAAAGAAAGGAATCGTGTCCGTGAAACACTTGATTTCTCTTCAACTACAAAAGACACCCAGCCAGGCAAACACTGACTTTACAGACGTCTGAAGCCATGAAAAGAAAGTCAGCTTGTTCCAGCGTTGGGTGGGTTTCTGTTTGTTTGATTTGCAGTACATCACTTCCGCGTGGACACTCTAATAACCTTTTTTCTACAGCGTTTTTCTACTGCCATGACTCTTTGAAGAGCAACACAAACCCACTACAGACACGTTCAGATAATGACTCCATCGTAGCTGTAATGAAGAATTACAGTTGAATTACAGAATTACAATCTTACCACTCAAGTTTCGACTGTTAATTCTAAAATTCAGAGGTGCAAAAGGTTTTGAGGACACAATTCTCCCACCTGGGAAAGAAAACAAAGCAAAGTCAGTTACCACTGTCTTTTCTAGAAAAAGCTACTTAGTAAATACAACCCAGTACAGAGCCCTAAAGAAGAGCCCTAATAAAACTACCACTTGTATATCATCACCCCAAAAAATTACTTAACGCTCGTTCTGATGGATCTGAGCAAGGTGATGGATCAGTCCTGCTCGGTAGCGACGGGGTGACACCTCAAGGCTCACTTCAAAATGACAGATCTTAAAACACTTCCCAAAGAAGAGCACATGAATTCCCGGGGGCAAGCTACAGGGATCTCCAGGCGGAACATCGCCCTCTCTTTCCCAGTCGGTGCCTTTCAGCCAGGAGCCCCCACAGCCCTGCTGTTTAAAAGCTGATCTCCACCTCATGGCTCTCTGCAGACATTTGGCCCAAGGAGCCTGGGCACCTTCTGGGAAGATAAATAGGGTTTCTTCATTTACTAAAGAACACTTGAACCTTCCCCATCTCACCACTTCTCTCAAGCCATCACTAAACAGAAGTTAAAAAAAAAAAATCAAGCACTAAAATTAAAGACGGCAGCTTAAGTTTGGGGGTTTTATGGTTTGCAACAGAGCCCAAAAGTCACATTATTTACTTCAGCACAAAGCTGTACTATGGCAAGCCACAACTGCTTTGTTTGTGCCACACATTTTTCTTTTCAGAAACATTTATTTTTGTGATTTCTGCCGTAACCAAACAAAAACGTTATTTATCCAAGTGGTTAAGAGGAAAGAAAAAAGGCACCTTGGGCAGTGTAAAGGCCATGGTGGGGTTCCTGGGCATCCCTGGGCACAAGCAAGGCAACTCCCCAGAGGCACCCAGACTTCCAGTGACAGTGTCCCCATTTAATACTTATTAGTCACTACCCAGAGCCAAATGTGACAAGTTTAAACAGGGGAAAGCAGCAGCAGCTCAGAAAGCGATGACAGGCCCTGGATGTGCGGGGAGCTCCGCAGCAGGTAAGAAAGGGCCAGCAGTGCCTCCCACCCCGGAGTCTCCTCTACCTCTGAGAGCTCAGGTGGGTCCGAGCAGGTATTGAGATGGGAAGTGGAAAACCCAGGAAATAACCATTGCAGAGCAGCCACATGCCTGCGAGGCACCGGACGAAACCGCCAGCCCGGCCTCTGATGGCTGTGACTAAGCCCTCACTACCAGCAGCTTCCTCAGACACAGGAAACCGATGGAAAAAGGATTCCAGTTGGATTTGTTACCTTCCTTCATGTTCGCAAATCGCTCCTTTAGCTGGTGATCCACCTCAGGACCAAAGGCAAAGTTATTCACAAAAATAACGCTGCAAGATAATGGTTTAGTTAATGAACAAGCACAGGTAAACGGCACCCGAAATGCCACCCAACTACCCCCAACCACCAGTCACAGCCGCTTAGAGCCTTTCCAGCCACTTCGGATGGAAAACCGCTGCTTGTCCCTGACCAGACAGCTACTCCCACCTAGCGAAACACTTTCTGCTTGCGCATCACATCGCACCAGCTTACCTTTGGCACTCACACACCTCCCGTGTACCTGCAGCTACAGGCGTCCTGCTCAGACAGGACCCCCGGCACACAGCGGAGCTTTGCACCCTGACTTCCAACACAACAACAGTGCGCAGAATGTTTTCACCTCTCTGCCACGGTGAGACCAAACAGCAACGCTCACCACACTCAGAGTGGCTAATCCACATGGGAAAGGTGATTCCCCAACACAGCCGACACAGGATTCATCCCGTTACTTCTTCACGTGCATTTAAAATATTACAGCAAACCATCAAAATGTAATTTCTCTTCTAGCTCTAAATTCCCCCTAAAAGACAGTTGACAGCTCTCAGCACGTTTTCCCCATCCTAGAAAACCAGTCACATGGAAACAGAGAAACCTGCACACAGGCAGAATCGCACCAATGACTAAAACGTTTGGGGACGAAAAAGAACATGTGAGATTAAAAAAGAAGCATGCGTTTATTCTGAAGAGCCTGGGTCTGCTCTGATTGTCCTTGGTGCCTGTTTCCTACCAGCTTGCAACAAGAGTCCTCAACACCTCTTGGAAGCCACTGAGCACCCTGGTCACATCAACTGTGACACTGGAGCCTATCGTTCCGACATGGAGAAGTGATTTCTTCGCACGAGGTCTCTCTGAAAGCTCCCCTCCTCGTGCCTCTACACATGAAACGTGTTCAGCAAGGACACTGAGTTTAAGAGCAGCAGCCAAAGCTATTAAAAACCACGGATGAAAAAAATGTTTATACACTGAGGGGAAAAAAAAAAATGTTATTCGCGCTACGCCTTGCTCTTGGAAATTTGGGAAACCCTGCCTGGCAAGTCAGGCTGCAGGGGTTTCTTCCTCCTCCTCCCCACCATGTGCCAAAAAAGAGGCCTTGCAAAGGAGCCAAGCGTATTAATGGGACTAGAAAACATCCAGGAAAGGAAGGGAAAAAAACATCGTTTGCCAAATCGACTTTTTTTTAGTGTTCCTTCTGGCACGGGATTTTGTACGCACACGAGAGCAGCGCAGGAGCCCCCAGTCACCTCGGCTCCAGCCCCCTCCCTGCGCACGTACTGCTAAAGCCCCAGTACAGCCAGTAACGGGGCGGCTGCAGCCACGGAGCTGCTCACGTCCCAGCACCCAACCCCACAGCGCCGCGTCCCGGGACAAGCACACCCTCCCCTGCAGAGCCCAGCCACCTCGGGGAGGGGGGACACTGCAAAGGGCTCTGCAGGACCGGGTGGCTCCGCTGGGAACTCGTCAGACAATCCGCAGCCTCGTTAGCGAGAGCAGACGCTGGGCAGTTGGCACACTCGGAACAAACACAAACACCCGACGGGTGTCAGCAAAAAGTTGCTGCTTTTGGAACTGCTGTATCAGAGAGTAAGGTGGCTGGGGGTCAGCAGGCACCCTACAAAATAACCATCCACCAGCACTTCCCAGCGAGACGGACCTCAGGTAGAAATAAAAAAACCCACTGAGTTTGTTCCACAGGAGGTGGCACAGACAGCAGAGGAAGGCACGTCGGGCAGAGGAAGCAAGACCCCGCTGCACTACAGACTTTGTCCTAAAGTCTGTCCGCAAATGAAAAGGCACCTCCAGAAGTTTAACCGAGGTACCAACTAACACCGAAGTCACCAGCCTGGCAGATGCCAGCCTGACAGGGTTCCCTAAAAACAGTGTCTTGGAAGCAACCCATGAACTGCCACAATGCTGAAGACTTGCAGAGAGCTCCCTCTGACAACTGTCCTCCATCCTCCCACAGAACAGCGTGGCCCACAAGGTCACATAAAAATACAGACTTTTTTCCCTGTCCGTAAGTCTTAAAGAATACAAAGCCTTTAAAAACATAGATGAGTATTTTATTGCTTTTAACAAATTTACTCCTTTTTGGTACCATCAAGGAGTCTCACCCTCTGTACGGAGCTTCGCAGAAATAAATCTTCAAGACTATCAGCTTAAGTGAATTCCCAAGTTAAGTTGGAACAGGCTCACTTGGGTCTTTTGCTCTTTTTCAGATGGAAAGTGAGCCTGGCTGTATGCACCAACTGCCAAGAAAACGAATGTTCTGCCAGAGGCACTGACACGAAACGTAAGGATATGCAAAGCAAACAGAGGCTTCTACTCCTCTGCATAACCAGAATTTATCTTGGATCCACCCTTGTATGTAAGATCACGGGACATGCATTTAAACTCATTCTTGCAGTCAGAAAACAGGATCTACAGAGGCCAGTATAAAAGTTGGCAGATAGACTTCTGGTATTTGCTATGGAAATTCTATATAAAAAGCTGGCCGGCCTCCCAATTTCCATGAGACAAACTCCCAAATATTCGGTTCATAAAGCAGCATTAACTGCTGTACTGTACCTTGTGTTTGCAATTCTCTCTCTCCATTCTTCTGAGAGGAAGTCACCTCTTTCCAGCTTAAAAAAAGACAAAGAACACAAAAAAAACCACACACACACAAGGGTTAACATTGTTCCTTTCTGCTCCACATCCCCTTCCCTTTGGTGGGGGCCAAAGGTGCTGTCCCGGCTCAGTGACACCACCACGAGTAAGGCCCCATGGAGTCTAGGAAACATCGAGGAGACGACGCGCCCAGAGCTCAGGAGCTGGCTCTGCCCGTTCCTCGGGTCCGGAGGTGCCTCCCTCCCGGCTCCTACCCCACGGGACGATCAGGGGAGGGTCTCCAGTGCCACCAATGCCCTATGAAGAGTGTGCTCCATGGAGAAGCCAGCAATGTGGTGTAATCCGCACACCAGAAACCATCCGTGAATGCCTCCTCATGTCCCCGTGGACCCCCAGGGTTCGGTCAGTCCCTCTTAGCAGAGGGGACACTGGAGCGAGGGACTAGGCACAGCGCGTGCTGGGAACACTGGCTCACAATTCAGGCTCTTGTTGCAACCGACAGACGAGCAACTGATTCTTCTGTGGACCTGAATATAAATCTTGAACGCTTCTAACACATTTGAGTTGGAAATCAAGTAACATAAAGGCCTTATTTGAAAAGAATCACAGTTATGACTTCTGTGACTTATATTTAGCAGCTTTCTGGTGGAACCCCCCGGGTCTCAGGTTAATACCCACTTCGTTAGAGCGACGTGTCCCCACAGCCAGACGCTTTCTCAGGCATGCTTTTGAAATGAGAGGGGTGTATGGGCCATGCTGCGCCGTGCCACCAGTAAGGCAGAAGGAGGGAATGAAGATAAGAGAAGGAGAGAAAAAACACTATGCAACTACGTAAGTAATGCTGATGACACACTTTGAAGGGACAGCTAAGGGGATGGCTTGTATCCGAACCTCAGGAACACCAAAGTTCGACAGTGCCTGTTAGTATCCTTGCTCCACACACCCTCCTCTGGATGAAGGAAGGAGTGTTTCACATGCCAGCGCTGATTCTCGTTTAGCGACAGCTCAAACAGAAGTGCCAGCGCCGCAATGCAGACACACTCCAGCTACTCTCAGACCTCTCAGCTAAGCCAGGATACCCGTCTCAGTGAAGCACCAGAGCCTGGTGTCTTCTACCGCAGCGTTCTCTTCCCAGCGGAGCAGCCTGGCGCCGCTCAGAGCCACGGAAGGGATGACAAACGGAGGTGAACCTGTCTGAGCCGTTGTGGAGGACAAAGCTGGAGCTGCCGGCAGGAGCAGGGCTGCTTCTTGGGTGGGAAGGAGGGGGAAAAAACGAAGAAGGCCAAATGCCACAATGCTACACACTGAGCAAGAGGGCCAAGAGGAGCCAACGTCGAGGGTTCTCGGGCAAGAGATCAAGAGCTTTGCAAGCTTAAGTGTTAGAAAGCAAATGTGCTGAAAGCAGCAGGTCAGAGTAAGTGGGCTCAGTCAGAGGTACCAGTGCCACCCCACAGCTAGGCTGAAAGAGGGCTGAGAGCTGAATCACTGCCCATATTCTACCAGCTGCTGGGAGGGGCCGCAAGATTCGATATCCCCGCAACAGCAGAAACACAGCAAACGTAGGAGCCTGAACTCGGAGAGCTCCAGCCTAACAACATCCCACAGCAGATAGCCAAAACCTAAAGCAAACTCCGTGCGCCACCACAACAGCTCTGAAGAGTACTGGCTCCTCATGTACCGAAACATTTCTTCTGGAGCTCTCTAAGCCCTGTTTGTGAATGGCGACATCTCTAGAATAATTTTAAGAGAGAGTTTGGTCTCCAAGTCTTACCTGTTCTTGCAGTAAATTGTTTCATGGTTGAGCAACCAAGACACAGTAGAACTAAACCCACGTGCAAGGCAACTAAATTTATTTTACGATCATTTTTGCAAGTCAGCTTCTACTTCGCAGTCCTCTACACTACAGTTTCTAAGGTCTACGTGAAGTTTTCATACACTAACAGGGAAAAGAAAAACATTTCAAAAATACGGAAGGATGATGGTAAAGCCATAGTCCAGTGAGAGAACAAAGAACCAGCTAATATGAGAGTATTTTGATACACTAAGCCTCATACAGAGGTCTTGCAATCTAACCTGAGTGGCTGCTATACCTTCTTTGGATCCACTAACACCGTATGTTGGTCCTGCCCACGTGGTTCAGAAGAGCGTGGGTATAACCAAAATCTCTGTGCTTCAACCTGAGGTAACACATGGAGGCTGAACACTTTTTCCCCTTTCTGCAACATAAAGCCGTGTTACAGCCCAGCAGAACCACAGCCCTGCCTAATCCCGTCGGGCTGTGTATGGTAACGCTGCCCCCGCTCACACTTAGCCAATAGCTGAGGGAAAAATCTCACCAGGGAAAATATTGGAGGACGGAAATAACCAGATGGTCAGCTGTGGTTGGGAGAAAATTGGTTATTTTTTCCCCTGCTGGAGGCAAGACAGTGATTCCTGGAGCAGTGGTCTGCTATGTTCAGAACAGAGTCCAAGAACCATCTGAGTGACTGCTCCTGACGACCAGCTTCTTCACTCACTGTACCTGGGGAGCAGTGATCAATAAACGATGGGAATCCAGCAAACCCCCACCAAATCCCAGTCAACCCGGCGGTTTGCAATAATCCTGAGAGCAAAACAAGAACTGGAAAGGAAAGCCCAGCCAACTCACTCCTGGCCAAGGGCTGCAGCAGCTAAACCAGCAGGAGAACATGATCCATTATGGTCATGGAGGGAGAAGGTGGCATGGCCGTGGAAAGCAGCAGTGACAGCTACGGGGACGCGCTCAGTGTGCCCCCGCCCCCACCGTGTTCCTTCTCTCTCTGAGAAACTTAATCTCCTTAGTGAATAATGAATGGAAGGGGCCATCTGTAATGCAGATATTTTCATCTGATTAGACAATGCAGGAGACGAGCTTTATCTAAAAGGATAATTAGCTCAGTGCAATCCGCTTCAGAGAGCCACCAGCCTGCCTTGTTTCTAAATTTAGAAGCCAAATCAGGTTTTTATTCAGGTTTTTTAAACAGATAAATTCGCCCTACGGAGACTGCAGTAACACTCTCGACAGCATCTGACTGCTGTAACCGGGAGGAAACCGGCAGGTCATGGCCCAGGGGAAGCACCCACAGGTCCACGCCAGCGGGCGGGCGTTCATCACGCAGCAGAGCAACAGTTGATGAAGGTCAAGCCCCTCCGCCGCGGAGGAGGGCTGCGCTCGCGCCCCAGCGCCGGGCGGGGAGTCTCTCTGGTAACGCTCTGTTTGACCGGCTCCACAAAGCCATAAATTCACACGCGGAATGGCTCATTCCCGCAGCCTCCGTGCAAACACTTGGCTCGCAAAAACCAGTCGTTTCTGCCTGGAAAAGTACACATGGTTATTTTTAGGTTCCTGTTCTTTTCAAAAATAACTGGAGGCACGAATCCAAACCTCCAAAACGTGGCATCATTTCAAAGCCACAGGGGACGTTTGGAGGGCTTTTCAAATACCAAAACACCAAGTTTCCCGCTGAAATAGGGCGTTCAAAAATATCTGGGACAAACAGCTCTCTCGCCCTTTCCTCAGCTCCACCGGACTGTTACCCAGCGGAAGTTTTTCCGTGCAGGTAATGTTAGTTATCCCCACAAACCAGCAGCTGGGATCAGGCAATGAGAGACAATGAAACTCCTACACAAATCGCGCTGCTTTTGCTCAGAATAGAGATTTCCAGGAAAAAAAGCCAGACAGGGCACCTAAAACTCCCAGTCAAGCTTACAGATGCCAGGCTGTTCTGCACAACAAAAATCACCTCTGTTCCATGAGGCTGAACCCCAGAGCACCCGCAGGGGTTCCCTCTGAGCAGACGGCCGTGTCAGAGTCCACCCAGCCCAAACCCCAGCCCTTGGCAACACTGACCTGTGTTTCCTGCACTTATTTGGAAGAGTTGTAGGTGATTTCCACCTACTGCCAAACCAAGGGTTTACGGGACAGGGGAAGGTATTCTGTTATAACAACCCTGAGCAAGCAGCTGAGGGACCTGGCAGGTTCAGCCTGGAGCAAAGGAAGCTCTGGGGAGACCTCATCACTCTCGACAACAACCTGACAGGAGATTGGAGCGAGGGAGGGTTGATCTCTGCTCCCCAGAAACAAGAGGAACTGGCCTCCACTTGTTGCCCCAGGGGAGGGTGAGGTTGTCCCTGAGGAGCCGTTTCTGTCCCGTTGGGGTTGTCCTGGACCGGCCCAGGCTGCCCAGGGCAGTGCTGGAGTCCCCATCCCTGGAGGGGTTTCCCAGCCGTGTGGAGGTGCTGCTGCGGGACAGGGGTCAGGGGGGACCTGGCGGTGCTGGGGAACGGGGGGACTCGAGGGGCTGAAAGGGCTTTTCCAGCCAAATGATTCTGTGAACCCTTGTCTTCAGCGTAAGTCTAACGTGCCACTGCAGCTACCACCAACTGTGCTTGCAGAGAGACTGACCCCAACCCACAAGCAGAAGACCCTTCCCTAGCAGAAGGGTGCAACAGGTAGCAGGCACTGAGGACATGCTGAAATCTTTCTTCCAGGGTAGAAAAC
>NW_010431293.1:43008-51774 GCF_000710305.1 Buceros rhinoceros silvestris
CTACATGGCAATCTCAGCATCACGCCCCAGATACCTGGAGCTGGCTCTGATTTTGAAGCCACACGAGGATATTTACAGTTCAAAACCATGAAAACCCATCTGCCTCTTAATTGCAACACCGCTCTTTAATTTGATGACTGCACACATGCAGAAATTCCCCAAGAAAGCCTCTCTAATTATCTAGGCCTAATGACCTTCAAAAAGTCTCCTGTTTCCCTCAGACAATGGGTTTTCTTGAAAAGAATGGGGTAAGGTATTCTCGGAAACGCCTCAGTTCCATGGGACAAGAAAGGAGAAGATAAAAAGAGCTGAAACAAAGTGAGATGTCTTGCAAGTGGGACACTCTAGTCTGAAGAACTGAGGCAGCTGCTGATGATACAAAAAGCCCCAGAAGCATAATGCATCCCCTCCAAATGTGAAAGAGAAGACTAGCAAAGGATGCGATTATCCCTGACCAGTGGGGAGTTAGACATCAACCACCACACAACCACAGCCCTGTCTACACAGGGGTGTAAATAGCAAGCTCAAACGTATCAGTTGAATATAAAAGCTAAGATTCCGATCAAAAGTGTTACCCTCTTGTGGAGTTCTTCTTTCCAATTGGACTCATGGGATTGAGCAGCTCATCATTTCAAACGGAACTCAGGTCATCTAACGGGATTCTGCAATGTGATTACCTACAACAGCTGGAGATGAGAAGACCTACAAGCCAACATACAATGAGCGACGTTCCTTCCGCTCCTCTCATGGCCCCAGTGGAGCTGCTCACTCCAAAGCAGCAGCCATGACCAGTTACCAGCAGCTGAGGCTCTGCAGAAGCCTTCGGCATGCCACACATCTCAGGACACTTCGCCACTAGCTACTGGAGAAGTTTAACACGCGATTATCATCTGTAAGTGACCACGCAGTTGTGTTTTGTTCAGCTGAAAAGATCTGCATGTACCTGCCTCTGCGCAGTCTGCATGGAGCCACTTCTCAAAGGACATTTGTTTTCTATGGTTGTGAACAAATCAGAATGGAAATACACCTGGACAACTCGCGTTTATTTTACACGTTGTCACTAGACCTTGCTCATCAGAATTCATGTGTCCAAGCTCAGAACTTCCAGCAGTAACAAGAGTATTTGGTGGGGAAGGCACAGAAGTGAACCCAATGGTTGCAGCTAAAAGACAAGACTTAGGACAAGCAGTCAGTCACTTCTCAGTGAGAAATCCAAACCCCATTTGTGTTGGAAATCTGTAACTGTACAAGACACTTGGCTGTTAAAAGAAAAAAAAAAAAATCAACCACAAGCCTGCAGCCCAGCTCCAGGATTTATTGCTGCCTTATGTACCACAATTTTTACTTTTGCAGCAAGGCAGCTGTTACGTGCACCACGTCAAATCCACTGTCCACACTGTCGGGATAAAGCTCCAAGTGGAACCTGCGACTTCTCCCCACTGAACTTCTGCACGCTTCCCTCCTCCAGCACTTTATTCGTCTCAAAATATGTATTTCTCATATGACTGCCTAAAACATTAGGCTGGAATTCACAAATTAATTTGTGCTTATTTTAATCTCCAGCATTTGGAATGTTGGGACCTCACTAAGCTTTTTGCAGGGACAAAGTTGTTTTCCAGAAAAATAAAGATACCAGGCTTTTAATTCCATGCCTTCCAGTTTCTTCCAGTTACATTTTCAGGCAACCCTGAAAAGTTTGCCTCTGTCTGACGCCCATCACCTACAGAAGAGGCTGACTAAGGAGTTACTAAAGAAACATGCTGCTTGGCAAAAGCCTGGGCTGTTTGTCGGAGCAATAAAACCTAAATACTGTCTGCCCTGGGCGTCCACAAGTGAAAGACCAAAATCTACCTTCAAGCATCACTACGACAAGGTGGTAGGAAACCAACTTTCCTGAAGACCAGCAGTGCTGCAAGCGTTCCACTCTCTCAGAAAGGAGGACTGCAAACTCGAGAGATATTTTACTCTAAAAACTTTGTAGAAAACAGAGTTTGAAAAGCTGAAGAACCAGCAAAAAACTCAGTAGCTTTGTTTTACTATAGCACCAGACTCTGGTGCTTGGAATGCGCCTGTGGAAATGCTCGCTGCCTACGGCAGTCAATATGCTTTCAATATTCCAGTCCAAGCTCCTACCCCAGCCTCTAAATTGCACAGCTCGTAAGCGGAGTGTCTTCAGGAACGATCCCTTTCATGCAGTGCCAGCTGGGTGACACAATGGAAAAATGCCATATGGCCACTGCAGAAGTAAAGCATTCACAGGGTTTCCACAGCAGGAAAGAGTTAGCAGCCTGGTATCGATCCTGCCTCAAACTAGTCCCACAGCAGGCCCAGCCGGAAAACCTGAAACTGCGCCATACAGTGCAGGCAGGAATAGGGTGTCCCGAGGCAGGTGGCACGATCACCTTCTCTGGCCTCTTCCCAAGGGCGAGCTGTACCACCCTTCACTAAGGACAAGCCCACTAAAGAGCATCAGGGATCCCAGCAGACACAGAGAACTGGGAAATAAAGGCTGGCCATCTACAACCCACCGTGTGATCGCACACGCTGGAAGAAGCCGTGTGGTTCAAGCCATCCCAGTAACTCAGCAAGAGTGGTCAAAAGGAAACGAAGAAACAGTTCCCCGAGCACTCACTTGCCCCTCAGCTGCAGTACACGTTGCTGGCTGCAACTTCTGAGCAGAGACGAGTGACCCAACTGTTCTGGACAATTAGGGGACAGCCCTGACCCACCCAGCCCCTTCCTTGACCATAGGAAGAGTGGCAGGAGAAGCATAAATACATGTATTTTCAAAACTCGCAGTGGGTTCCTATTGTACTACAATTATAAACACTCCCTCACTTAACTAGGGAGCAGATTTTCTTCATGACATGTAAGAAGGGGGAGAAAAGGAAAAAGGGAAGGCATGACAGGAAGCAGCGTAAGACCCTGTGTATGCTTCACTCAGCCGTTACAGTGTGGAAAACACATCCGCAGTGATGAAAAAACTTCACCCAGAACTTCACCCCCCCACTCCCCAGGGCAGCCCTGCCATCCTGCCCCCTCCACTGCCTGCCCCAGTGACCACACCTTCAGCTGCCTGCACAATCAAAGCTTCAGCTTTTGTTTCTAGCAGGAGGTTTCAGAAACCCAAGGAGGAGCTGCCATTTTCCAGAGTCTACCCAGCAGAATCCCCGCACCATGGCGAGGCGAGGAGAAAAAGATTTAATACAAACAGAAGCACATGGCAGACCCAGTTAAAACAATGTTTTAGAAGAGTAAGGCTTCCAAGAGCTTCTGAAAAGACCTGAAAGTGCTCCAGGAACACCATATCACATGTCAAGCAAGACAAAGAGAAGGGGCTTGGTTCAAGATAGAAGCCAGGAAGCAGATAGGGCTCCTACTGCTGCTCGGCTGGTGCAAGGCTGGAGAAGGCTTTGAAAATTCTGTACATCAACATGGATCACAAAGTGTTTCAGCTGAAATTCACTCACTGTGTATTCTGCATGTTTTTTCCCATACCATTTCATCCACTTTCTGAACTCTCGGTCCATCGTCTAGAAGAGGAGGAAAAACAAAAGCACCCATTAGGACATTTGTGTTACCAGATACAGCGCAGTAAAAGACGATGCAGCTCTGACAGCGTTCACTGACCCCAAGCCTTTGGTTTGGTTGGGTTGGGGGGTTTTTGGCATTAGCACTCAAAGGATGGGCAGGAAGACAACTGCTGTATTTTAGCTTCCTTATAAAACCCTTTGCTCCATCAGAGCCAAGTTAGGAAGGCATCTCCTTCTCCCCATTTTGCATCAAAGTTACATGTAGAAGCCAGGCAGTCCCAATTGCTGCTGCCCAGACCAGGGCTGTGGAGGGTAGAAGGCTGCGACTACCCAACCCAGTAGCTGGTACCAGTTTTCCATTGCCCAGATACAGGAGAGAGGAACCAAAAAGCCCCCACACCAAGCTTGGTGCCTCACAAATGTGCATCTCCACACAAACTGACAATCTGCAGCACGGGCTGTTTGTTTTAGAGAGGCAGTGAGGGTCCAGCTGCACCTCTACAACACCTCTGAAAACGAAACCCAAGTCTCTTGGGAGACTGAAAAAAAAGCTCCTGATGTTTAGGATTTGCCTCCGTGTATGGGAGGGGCCAAATTTGGAGGTAGGAAAGGAAAGGAGAGAAGGGAGAGAACACAGCAGGATTTCTGGCTGCACTGAGAACTTGGAGATGGTGGAGACCTCCATCAGCAGGTGAGTACCACAGCGTGCTGACAGATGTGTTTTAAAATTCTTTTCATTTCCAAAGCTCTTAGAAGCTTAGTAGGATAAGTCACAAAAATCTTCAGTACGCTGTATGAACATAAATTTTAATTTAAGACAACCTCACTAAAACAAATCCGTAACATTCTTCCCCTTTAGCTGAAGCTTTCCACAGTCATCTGCATTAATTATCATAGTAACCAGAGGTGTGTAGCCACAGCCAATCTTAACTGGAAACTTAATCCAATCCCTTCCACAACGTCTGTCAGAGATGGGGAGGAAAACCGGTCCCTTACACACAGCACAGGGCAGATGAAGGGTAAGAGTGAAATGGAGAATTTAACTCTCCCTCTTCAAGGCCAATCTTTCAGTTTGTGCTTAGACACGGACGGGAGCCCAGGCCTGGCGAGGGACTCCCTAACGAAACCAGAACGCTCCGCGGAGGGACTGCCGAGTGCTCCAGCTGGAAATTTCCACTGGGTCATGGCAGGGGAAACAAAACGGATTTTTAGACCCGTGTCTGATCCAATTCACCGCTGTGTTTATGGATTTTTGCCCACACCACTGCAAAGGAGGATCAAGGGGGGTTATTTTTACTTTCCCTCCCTTCCTAAGGTATAATTTTCTAGCCTGTACAGACTGAGTCAGCTCGTTTGAACAATACGGAGGGCAAAGTTTCTGTTCAGTCTGCTGAAGAAAGTGACTTCCTTATGGTAAGGCATGACTAACCTTTATTGTTTGCTCGTAGCTCATTTGCCTCCCAGGTTTGCCTTGGAACTGATTACCTCTGTGTGTCCCCACTGGCACAGAATCAGAAGTGTAAAGAAAACCGCCTGCCTGACTACACATTATGGTTCTCTTACAGCAAGACATCATTTAGGTGCCGACTAAGCAGACACCCAACACCGGACTCATCAATAAGCCTAAGACAGCTCCATAACTAAGCTGAACTTCAGCTTTAGGAGACCAGCACCGTGCATCGCTGCTGCAGCAGAGCCACAGCCTTCAGAACCGGCCGGAACTACACGTGTGGTGAACTCCTGCCTAGAGCCGCCGAACACTGTGGTCTCTGGCAGCCTGGTGTAAGAGTCACTGCACACCCAGGGTGACGGCGGCTGTTTAGGTGAAGCTTACGCTGCACTCCCCTTTGAACAGATCCTACACCATCGCTGTTAAAACAGCTCTACCCCTCCTGGGCCTCAAAGCACTTCAGCAAGATGCTAACACTCCTTCTGTGCACTCTGCAGGCGCCGCCAGCAAACGAGACACCCGCATCTCTCCCCAAGGGTGTCGCGCTCCCGGTCTCACTGACCTGAGACGCAAAAGCAACTAGGAGTGAAACTCCGCTTCTCTCCTTGCACAGCACTTAATTCCTCCTGAACCACCGAGTTGGCCCTCAAACAAGGCACACACACAGAGCTCGCAGCAACCACCCTCACCTCAGCGTATTTGGCTGGAATATCGGCTTTCTCCACACCGTAGTGATGTTTGCAGTTTGTGGCTGCAGCCACTTGAAGCACCACCTGACCCACACCTGCAGGGAAGAAAAAACAACCCTGAGAACAAGTTTCAGTGGAAAACCACTGCAAGGGGAGAGAAGAGCTTTGAGAGCAAGGCCACAGGGAAAAGGCAGGTGATCTGTGGGACCAGGCTTCAGGTCCAGCTGTGTCCCACAGCTCCCCCAGGAATCTCTCAGCTGAGACACAGATTCGAAGCAATGGGAGTTACCAAAGGGAGTCGCACTTCCCTGCAGGACCGAGACACTAAGCCCCTGGTAAAAAGGGTTCACATCCTGCCTGGAACGTGAGCACTGTTCGCACAGACAGAATTTCTAGCGTTGTAGCTCCGAGGTTCACATTTGTCAATGTGAAGCACTTTTTATGGTAATAGCATAAGACTACAACATTTACAGCACCATTTGTATTAACAATTATTAATGGCTACTTCTAGTAAATATTACCAGCTCATTTTTCCTAATTCACACAGGTTTCAAAATATTTTTCTTTGCACAAATTTTACATGCATTCCATCAAATCTACAGGTTTTACACTGTAATTCACTATCTCATTAATTGAACACACAGTTGAACAAACCCTACCATGACCCAAACCAAACGCTGCTGGTCACACACCTACAGCATTAACTTAAAGAGGAGCTAAAACATTTCTCATAGTCTAGCAATATTTGTACTGGTTCTCACTGTGAAATGCAGCACTGATAAAGCTTATTTATCTAGGAGCTACTTTAGAATAACACTTCAGAAAATATTATAGGGTTCAACACTCCAAATTTCAGAAGCACAACTAAGCACAGTGTACAAATGCCTGAAGTGCCCGTTACTCCAAACTCCACTGGTATCAGATGCTCCCGGCGGTAATGAGCTGCCTGAACACCCCCTCTCCCCCACCCCAGCTTATGTTAAAAAAAATACATATATATTCATTAGTTTTCTCTCTGTGTGAGCAACTCACATTTTGCATACTGGAGCAATGTCATTCCACACTCGTTAGAGCGGATTTTCACCACCCATCCCAAATTCACCAACAGCACGTTGACACGTCGCTTTTTGTCTATGCCGAACACAAAACACATTCGTGTCTCACTGGTGCCGCAGGTGACCCCACGGAACCAGAGGGACTCCAGGACAGCCCATCTGCACAGAACCACTTCACTGGTTTCCATTCCACTGCTGGTTCCCATCCCAGGGGCTGCGGGCAGGAAGCGGCACTGGTAATTGCAGGGGTGGCCCGCCGGCATGTCAGCCATTCCCACTGTAACGGTGTCTGGTACGATGAGGACTGCAGTGCTGACAGGGCGTTTTGTTGTTGGGTTTTTTGGGGTTGTTTTGGGGTTTTTTTGCCAGTTCTCATTTTGCATACACGTGGTTATTTAATCCATGTGCAAATTGGGATGTACAAGCTCCTGCAGGGGCGGAGGAGGCCTGAGGCAGAACGGCTAAAGGGGTGATGAAGAACATGCTGCATTGTCAGATCCCACACGATACAGCATAGGGCATTATTAATCTTATCTGTCTTCGGCTTCTCTTTTTGCAAGAGCTGTCCTGTGGTTCCAGTTTGCCTCCTGATGATGTACCTCACCTCCACAAACCCCCCTGCAACGAGCAGCGTGCTCCTGGCATCACACACTGAGCTGTGAGAACAGCCACAGCACCCGGGGGGGCTCAGCCCTGGCTGGGGTTCAGCCCTGGGGGGGTTCAGCCACTGCTGCACTCACAGCATTAAATGGACTGATAGAAATTACGTGCTATGACAGCGTTCTCCTTTACCCCGCGCTCAGCACCACACTGATCACAACAAGTTGACCCCTTCAGTACAAACTCAACAGCTCTGTTCTGGTTTTGATTATTTTGGGGCTCCAAACATCGAAAGTCAAAGGCTTCTGAATGTAAACCATTCCTTTCGTACTGGCTTTTCAGACTGTGAATCTTCACACTGCGGGTCAACCTCCGGGATCGAAGCGAGGAGGTTAACAATAAATACCGGGTTTTATTTCTGACCATAACAGATAGAAGTACCGAACATCTGAGCTTGATAACAGTGAGCAGCACTACAGGACTGGAGATACGATCTTCTTTAACCTTCCTGAACAAACAATTGATAGCATCTATGGCAATTTTTTTTTCCTTCCAGATGGAAAATAGTTTGTCAGCTCTAATGCCTTTCTAAATGTCTCATCTGAACATAAGTCACTGAAACAGGAAATTTTGGACATAAGCCCCACTGAGGGAGGAAGCAGGGTGTAAAACATAAGAAAATCACTGAAGGTCCCTGACTGGAGACGTATTTCAGTTTTGGGGGTAATGGCACCCCTGCTGTATTTAAATTTAAAATATAGACGGTTTTTAACAACTGAATGCATTTTAAAATATTTTTCCCCAGAAGTCCCGTGTCATACCAGCAACAAAACCAAAACAAACTTCATTTAAAACTTTACAACACATCTAGTAAAAGGGGAAATCTTACTACTCCTTTCCTGCTCTGAACCAGATTTTAACAGCAAAAAAACCCATCATCTTCTTACTCAGTATATCTCTTCCACATGTGTTTGAGTCGCACCTGCTCCTGCCAGCAGGACCAGGGCAGGGATTGATCCTCTGCACTGGGGGCGCTGGGGACACTGCACCTCAAATCCTGGGGTCAGTTTGGGCCCCTCATTCTCCCTCCCAGAAGGACACTGAGGGGCTGGAGTGTGTCCAGAGAAGGGCAGCGGAGCTGGGGCAGGGTCTGGAGCACAATGTGCTGAGGAGCGGCTGAGGGACCTGGGGGTGCTGAGCCTGGAGCAAAGGAGGCTCCGGGGAGACCTTCTGGCTCTGACAACTCCCTGACAGGAGGGTGCAGCCAGGGTGGTCGGTCTCTGCTCCCCAGGAACAAGCGACAGGATGAGAGGAACCGGCTTCCAGTTGTGCCAGGGGAGGTTGAGGTTGTCCCTGAGGAGCCGTTTCTGTCCCGTTGGGGTTGTCCCAGCGTGTCACAGGCTGCCCAGGGCAGTGGTGGAGTCCCCATCCCTGGAGGG
>NW_010431293.1:51806-53119 GCF_000710305.1 Buceros rhinoceros silvestris
CCCAGCCGTGTGGAGGTGCTGCTGAGGGACAGGGGTCAGGGGGGACCTGGCAGTGCTGGGGCCACTCAAGGAGCTTAAAGGGTTTTTACAACCCAAACTATTCTGTGGTTTCTTTACCAACTGGAAACATCCATTTCCTTTCAAACCTCTAACCTGCTCACGAGGTGGAGCTGTAGGTTGTAAGCTAGGTTCTGTGGGGTCTCACAAGGCAGCTGTTAAAGCTAACTGTAAAGTCTTTTTTGACACACTGAAAAGTATGTCAGAGGAAAAAAACTGCTTAATTTTCAGATTCAACACCAAGTGTTTCACGCTGTCATGGGCAGGGTCGAGAAACCACATCTTCAGATACGAAGGCCATAAACTGAATCCTCCAAAGACAGATGAATCCTTAGAAACGGAACTGCTTTTGTTACCTTGCAAGCATCGGTTTTAATAATGTTTCTTCTCTGCAAGTGTATCTGCCAAGAGCAATGGAAACCAAGGGTTTTCCCTAACAGGGGTTTATCGCATTTGCAGGCCAACATTTCGCTAACACCAGAAGAACATCTGGGATGTCTGTTTGTTCTGTTTAATCTTGTGATAAAAAGCCTCATTGGGGATTACCTAGAAAAGGTGCTTATCCTGTAACACAATCCGCAGTCCTGGTTCACTTTCCAAATATGAATGTCACTTTTTTTTTTTTTAAAGAAAGGCAAAAACAGCAAGCAAAAAGAGAAAGAGAAGACTCACTCACCACTGCCCAAGTCAACAAACAAATCGTCCTCTGTCATTTTAATTTCATCTATCATTTGGGCCACTAAGTCAAAGGAAGTTTCTCCGTAAACCTCTGGGGAGAAGGGCTCATAGTTGTTCAGTTTCTCTGGGTCGGTCACCGAGTGGTTATACACCTGCTGCAGGATGTGCCGGAGGAGCCCGTTGGAGGGACGAGTGTTCAGTTTCATCGGTTGGGTGGTTCCCTTCCACTAAAGGCAAAGAGCAGGAAGAAGGTTTGAACTCTAAGTCAGGACAAGTAAACGTCACCACGACAAAGAAACAAAACTCCCTCCCATCACCTCTCCCAAGAGCCGGTCCGCAGGTGCTGTGTGAAGATACAAACACTGAACGACATAAAGGAGTTACTCAAACACCGATTGCTCTGTACTTTGTCTCACCACAACTAACAGCTCACCTCCAGGGTGCTGGAAACGGGTGGTAAAGGGGAAATTTGATATAAAGATCAAGAGGCAATGTCAAGCTTAACACTGAATGTGGTTGGAGCAAGCGTAAAGGTTTGTTCACTCGTGTTCTCGCGGAACTGACGGTGACTGTACTGC
>NW_010431293.1:53277-59532 GCF_000710305.1 Buceros rhinoceros silvestris
GGATCACCTGTCCTCAAACAGGGAGTGGCAGGAAAGACATGGAAAGCGAGCTGCCTTTCTTCTTCCGGAAAAAACCTCTCCTAAACATAAGTTTTTCAGTTTTCAAAATGTTTACCTCTCCCTTAGGTTAGGAAAAACAAACAAAAAAGGACAACTCCGGCACCTCTCCTAAACACTCCTGTTTGAGATTCAGATGGCAAGAACAATACTAAACCCGTCAGGTTTGCCGGTTCAGACATTGCAGCTGCTGAACAGCTTCAAATTTTAAGCTCTTAACCAACATCCACATGAAGAGGCCGGAATCCAAACGAGCACGAGTTTTAGGGAGCTGTAGACCCAGGAAGTGAAGGAAAGCCTGGCAAAAACCTCCTGTGCCATAGTACTGCACGCTTCACAATTCCCACAAGCACACAGGGAAAAAATCAACCCGTATTTCAACACTGAAGAGAGCAGAAATGTTCATTCATTGCTCATGTTTTGCTTCCTCCTGTTCAACCATTTCTAGGGGTAAGAAAACCAATCAGCTTGTTAAATTGGTCTGAAGGGAGATGACATTCTAGTTTTGCCAGTGATGTCGCAGAACAGAGCGGCTGAACTGAGCAAGGACATTCCTGAGCCGTGGATCACAGGAAAGCTCACGCAGGTTACTGAAGCACCCATAAGCCACAGATTTGCCCATGTGAAAGTAAATCTGTATGATAAATCCCTGGGAAATACCTACATGTTAATTGCAAAGAAACCTTTTCCTCCCCCAAAGGCAACTCGAGGTGCCATAAGTGCGCACTCAAGAGTAACAGCAGCTTACAGAGCTGTGGTTCAGGGCAAAAACTGGATTTTATTTTATTTTCTTCCTAGAAGGAGGAGGTCCCTCCAGTGCTAACTCCCTGACTGCCCAGATGGGATCAGGAAAATAAGCTTTAATATCAGCGAAGTCCCCAGCACATTGGAGGAGCTGAACGCTGAACCAGACTAACAGGTACACGCCAGCACGAAGTCAGTGGTCGCTTTTTGGTTATCATTCGCTCCTGGAAACTCAAAGCAGCTGGATAGACACGACGGTCCCCCCAGTCAATACGTACCAACTGGTGAATGCTATCGATGGCGCGGTTGTACTTGTCACAAAGCCTCTGCATGCTCTCAAAGCTGTGTGGGGAGAGAGAAGGCCGGCTGGTTAAAAAGAGGGAGCTCTACAAGGCGGGTTTAAGATGCTCTTTTGTCATCACACATACTATTTAACGTTTGTTCCTTGCAGAACATGCAATTACATACACAGCTTTAGGACTCCGCATAGTTACCTTTGAAAAAACTCCCCAGTGGACCAGAGTACACGACGAGTACTACTGGTTTCTTCAATTAACGGCAAAGGGCTGAACTCAAGTATAACTTGTTAGAAAGTTTAGTACTCTCATAGTCCAGTACTACATCTCCATATTCTCAGCTGCACAGAAATTTAGGACATCTGTAATTTTCTCTCTGTTGTTCCATCACCCCTCCATGATAATCAGTCCTGAAACAAGCAGATACTGCTCTCGAAATTAACTCTGGGACTGAAAATGCAGACAGACCCAGGACACAACCTCGAATTCCGCCCATCAGAAAAGCATTTTGGCGGCTTCATGGGCTGGCTGGGATTACGCTCAACTCAGGCAGATGCCTTAATGACAGAAGCTGAGAGGATTAAATAAATTCATCTCAGGCCAGGGAAGAAAAGATATTACCAGGCACATCAGCTGTTACATAATCAGACCCACAAAGCAGCAGCAAAAACACAACTTGAGGAGTTACAGGAGTAAGATAATTAAATCATGGCTGTCCTCAGCCAGGAAGGGGGCACCAGGGGACCCCAGAAGGAAGAGGCTCTGCGTCCCCTGAGTCCCCTGGATCAGAGAGTCCCCTGTGATCCCCATTACGACTCTGCTGGCCAGGACACCCCTCCAAGCAGCACTATCTGCTTCCACTTCACGCTGTCGACTGCCCGTGTTTAATGCCAAGAATCCTTAAAGACAAAACAAGAGGCTGAAACAGGTTTTGGTCTGCACAGCGTGCGTTTCTGTAATCCGCTGCTTTTTGCTCACACCTGAGTGTCCATCTATCTGCTACAAGTACATTTTACAACAATTTTTTTCAAAGGAAGTAAAAAGACTAAATCCATGACCAAAATTACAGGTTTACGACTTCCTCAAGAAGCTGCAGCAAGGTAAGTGGGGTGTGACTTTGGGGAACAGACGGGTTTCTCTTTCATTAGTTAAACGTGCCCAGTGAGGATGCCAGAGCTACGAAAGCTACAGCACTGTGATCCCCAAATCCAAAGACTGGATCTGATGGCAGGGGACGCTTGTCTCTGATTTCTCCTTTTGGATTTTCCAGGGGGGAGAGTCTTGCAATGAAACAACTAAAACAAAATTAAGTGAGATTAATGAAATTAAGCAACACAATTAAGCAGATCAAGGTACAAGTACCTGGTGCTCAGGACAGCAGTCAGTGATTAATTAGAGTGACGCGGTTTCATCTGGAAACCTCGTACTAAAAGTTTAGTGGTGCTGTGGAGGTGATCACGTTCAGTCTTTCCCATGAAAGCAGCTAAGGAGGTTTTTGTAAACTGCAGCTTGAGGGTCACCTCTTTCTCCAGTCTCAGTCCACTAAGTCAATGCATAGAACCTCAGACCTCTCCACAGGACCTGCGCCTCCCAGCCTCAAGGTGAACGCCACATACACCCATTTTAAGCTGTTCATGAACAGGTATTCACATGTAACTACAAGCATCTTAAAACGACTGCTAACGGCCCCGAAGAGCAGCGTGAATAGTTGACTGTTAAATTACCCCCACCCAGAGAGCATCCCCCTAGCACTGTGGAGGGCTGGGGAAGGGTAACCTCCCATGGTCCCGGCGTGCAGAGGACACGGCGCTGACAGGCAGCTCTGGCATGTTGCTTCTAAACAGGAATTCTTCATTACTACAGAAGCAGAAACCTCCCTGGCATTCAGATTCCTAACGCTGGACACAGTCCAACAGCACAGATACCGATCATTGTTTCGGCGTGAGTAATTCCAACGTACACCAGAGCTCAACTCTGCTGTGTGGAGTTTCCAATTATGTCCTTAATCCAACAGCCTTTGCCAATATGGCTGTTACACACTTCCTACCAAAATAACTCTGCAGGGTCCGAAGCCAGGTCTAAAAGAAAACTTCACAGTGTCTAAGAATAACCAGTTACAAACGGACTCGCTACAACCCATGCTGGCCTGTCCTCCTGGTGAGGAAAACCCAAACATTCCGCTCACCTTTTTGTATCATAGTCAATTAGAACATAGTTTTCCATAGCAAGCTTGAGATCTGGGATTTCTTCGCAGACCCACCTGGAAAGAGAGAAGAAACAATGAATACAAAGATCTCCAGTCAAGCACAGTAAGTCAGTGTGCCTCAGCTCTGGACGGGCACTGCTGCACATTAGAGACCTGACGGATCACGGTGTTGCCAGGAGTGAGGCAGACTCCGCAGAACGCTGACTGGAAGCTGCTACAGCTCGTGTTTGTAGTGAATAAACTGTGAGATGCCCATAGACATTGGCAGTAGTATAAAGCTCCTGAAATGGCACCACTTCAAAACGAGGCGATGAATTAATTCAATGCGTCTAAAAATCCTCAAAGCTGCAGCTGATGCTAATCTAGCACAAACTGTAATGCAGAAGTGCAACATTTCGAAAGAATTCTGATACAGCAACAAGCTTTGGCAAAGCTGAACATGGAGAAGATGTTTCCTACAGCACCTCAAAACAACAGCACCGACCACCCACTGCGAGGCTGTTCTCTGCAGAGCTCTGAACTGTGCTCACACCCAGCCCAAAGCTGATTGTCCAAAGTTATTTTGATAAAAGACCCCTTTTACACACCGAGTTGACAAGGCCCCGTTTGTTGTTGCATTAGAAATGGACAGCATGCACCCACTTGAGTGGGCCCGACAAGAGGAGCTGGGAATGGGGAAGATTAATTCCTTTCAAAGACTTAAAAGCCATGTGAGCTTTGCACGCATTTTCTTCCTAAAGCATCAGAACAGGAAAGCACTATCACCATCACAAAACCCCAGAGCACGTCACAGGATGAGTTCCAACAGGACTGGCAGAGGTTCTTCTCCATGTACCTTGATGCGCGCTGCACTGTTGAAACGGTGGGAAAAGAGAAATGGCTGGAGATCTACGGTCCTGGCTCCTTCTGGAGGATTCACCCTTACCAAATAAATATACAGCAAGGAAAAACCAGAACTCGCCCAGCTGTGGCTGACTCTCTTCTCACTAGTATCTCCCATCTCCCTAAACATGCATGGACTCTCATCTCTGCACATTTTTTCCTCTTATATTATGGGAACGGGCAGTCAACAGCTCGTCTAGCGCTGGCTTGAAGAGATAAATATGTCTTTGCATCCTTTTACCCACCACTTTCACAACGATTGTGGTTCCTTTGTACAAGGCAGTATGAAGCTCTAACCCTCCACACTCGCTGCAATCCTGCTTCAAACCCTGTTGTGAAACACGACTTTGGCTCAACTGCTGCCTAGCACAGCTCAGGGAGCACACTAGAAAGCACTAACAGCGACGGCCCCAGCAACCATGTCCAGCACCGCGTCTGTCTGAGTCCCTTCAGAAAGGGTCTTCTCAGCAATCCTACTGACACGTGATGCCACAAGGTCCCCAGCCCTTGCCTGATGACAGAGTCATCAGCATCGGCCCAAGAGAACCAGGAGCAGCAGTGCAGGGCATCTTCTGTCAAGGGTTTGTCATTAGAAAAGTAAGTTTCTTCAGAAAAAAAATTCTCTGCTCCAGCCCCCAGCCCACTGCACATTCCCTCCCACCACAGCCCACGGGAAAATGCTGTGATTTCATGTGTATAAACGATGTATCAACACTGCCGTCCTCTCACTCATGCTGGGCGCACTGCCTTCTCCTGGGCCACAAGTGACCACCCAAGTGTCACGCTCAGGTGGCCCTGCAGACAAACCCCCACTCTATGTACCTGCACCACCCCACCATCAAACCTGCTGCAGATACAGCCCTCAGACCAGAGAAGCCTGGATGGTAAGGGTCTAAAACAGGTACCAGGAACAGCTTTTCACCAGTCTGACATGGATACACATGAACATCCCCCATGCTTTGGGAATTTGGTCACCATTTAAGAAAAGTCACCTCCTAATCCTGCCGCAACAACTGCAAGTGATGGTGTAACCACTGCCTGCATTGGGAAACGCTCCCACTTCCTGCTCTTCACGTTTGTCTTTCACCTTTATCTTCCCATTTTCCGCACGTTAGTCCAACTCCATCAGCAGCAAGAGGAGTGCCGATAGGGACAGCATCCCAAATATCATAAACGCTAACAACGCCGCAACAGCGCAGCAACGAGGGGAAAGGGAGAGGCTGGGGGAGAGGATATGCATGACCAGAGCTTAACGGTCATGCCCACGATGTTTTCTTCAGCTTGCTTTTCTAAAGATCTAATAGAGCTGCCATAAGCACCAAAGCTGAATCTCTCCACTCACTTTTAATTCTCTTCCAGAGTAGAATATGCCAAGTTAAAACAAAGTCTGTTTGGCAGGGAGATCCGTACTACAACAGCATCAGTTCAGCTTAGAGAACAATTCAGAGCTGCTAAATCGTAATTAACTGCTGCCCTCTGTCATACCCTGTCTCAAGACACCCGTTCCCTGAGATGCAGCAGGAGAGGGTTCTGGCCACCTCTGCTTTGAACACTTACCGAATTGTCTCAATAATTTCATGAGCAGCATCGTGGTGTTTGTCCTGAAACAAAAAGAAAAGAAGAGATGTTTTCAGGGAGTCATCAGGAATTGTTGGCCAGCAGATTCCAGCAATCACAACCTTTTTAAGAACATGGATGGTGAGCACACGAGCAAAGGAGGCTTTGATTGCCCCCCAGGCAATGAAACCCATCAAAATGAGCCTTCTAAGACAAAATCAGGCTTGAGGAAACGCATTTCACCAGTTTCCATGGACTATCGGGTTTACATGAAGGAACTGTCATTCTGCTTATTTCTTTGTCATTTCCTGAACTCGGGAATTGTGCAGCTGATACCCTCGAGGATTATTGGTACGCGGCAGGTTCCTGACTGCGAGTTCCACAATGAACAGCTGATTTCATCGACCTGGCATCTGGTACGTGCTCACATCTCCGTACGGGCAGCGAGACTCGCGCACAGCGAACAGCTTTGTAAAATAAAGCGTCACATAAACACTGGGAGTGGATGTCAGT
>NW_010431293.1:59625-69363 GCF_000710305.1 Buceros rhinoceros silvestris
AGGGAAAAATCCTCACAGCACACACAGGCAATAAAAGGAGGCCTGGACATGGGGAGCTTTTCCTGAACTGAAAAACAAAATACACACACAGAGAACACACGAAAACTTGTGCATCACAAGGACACACTAAACTGCAGGCCCAGATGTTTGATGAGTTTAATTTGGGAGTTGACTCAGGAGCAGCAGGAGCAGCAGTGGAGCAAGTCACTCCAAACTGGAGCTGCTGAAGCCCTTGGGGCAGCACGTATATGCACCATGCAACAGAAAATGCTCTTTTAGGGGAGGTACGGGAGTTGTTACAGACACTGTTGTACCCATCTGGAGAAGCCTTAGTTCCCAGAGGCCGTCTGCACAGAGCTGAGGTGCTGTTTAGACGTTTGTGTCTCAGAGTGGCTTTGACCTTTGAATTAGGAGTCCAGTAGCTAAGGACCTTCCCGAGCCAGAAGCGTGAAGGCTCACTCACTCTCCAATCACTTCCCTTGATGTCTGCTGAAGAAATGTCATTTCTATAGAGTTACCGGGGGGAAATTCTACAGCAAAGGGTAGGGACAGGCAATGGAAAGCAGAGGATTGGGGTCAGGGCAAGGAACAGACTGGAAGAATAGAAACAGTAGGGACAGATGACAGAAAACAGCTGGGATTGTTTGTTTCTTCAAGACATGGAAGGACATGACATAAGTCAAATAGAAGCTTTTTCCATCAGTGTCACAGCTTTCACATTTACACAGATTTCCCCTTCTATGACCAGTTTGTACGCTTAGGATCAGCCAGTCTTGCAGATGTTCTCATCCCAAGAAACTTGTACGCAGCCCTTTAACTACCCGGATAAAAATCTCATGACTGAGAGGGGCAGAGGCAAAGGCAAACGTAAAGGGCACGAAGGAATACTTCCTATCCTACCAGGAAAAGCTTTCATTTCCTGAATGCAAAAAGTTAACCCCACACCTAGGAGTCACACAGGAGACCAGTCAAAGAAAAACAACATGCTCCAGTGACAACACCTAAAGGAGAAAGGGCCAACACAAAAGTGGTCGGTACCTTTGGAGTGGATCACACAGTGGCCTAGAAGCTGAGCTCACCTTGGTCACGTTCCGTAACAACACGCCAACGCTACACAAACACCTCAAACACAGCAAACCACGCGGAACAGGTCTGGGGTTGTGCTCCCTCCAGCCTAGAGCACTTGCTCGGGGCCTGGACTGCGACAGCCCGAACCCAGCAGCAACCAACAGCACCAATGAGCAGCCACTCAGTTTACGTTCAGAAAGGTCAGGTTAGTCATTCTACGGATAAATCCTGGCCTGGAAAACAGGGGAGCAACTGAACTAAGATGTGCTCTGACACTCAGTGCACGTATAAAAGCAGCAGCAGCACACAGGAGGACTTCTGTTTCTTTCCATTTCTTATTCTGCAAAGTATAAAAATAACCCGAGATACTCAGTTCATCCATAAACATCCCCTATAAATTTCCACGTTTCGCTACACGCGGAATTATCACAGCAGAAACCCCCCCGGCTGATCTAGCTCTTCCAGTAAACTGTGTTCCTGTACAGTAAGAATATGCTTTATCAACATAAGCACATTAGAGCGGAAAAGTGAATTCATGCTTATTCTGCCACAACCGGTTTCTCTGTACAAGTTCTATTCTCCACTGATGGTTTTGGACAGTTTCGGTGTAGCGGAACACACAGATAAGCCCCTTGTCCCATAGGTCTTCATGAAAACACGCTTAAAAATGACCAAAATTGCTCAATTAACAGATTCCTTTGTCTTGGGCTAAAAAGCAAAAAATAAATGAAAAAAAAAAATTCGCGCTGCACATCTACCACTACAGATCATCCAATTTCAGCAAGTGGTTTTTCGAACACAACCCCATGTGGAAACTCCAGCCAGCAGGGCCTTTGGGTTCAGTCTGTGTCATTATCTGGGAATAACGAAGTTGAAAACAGTTCCACATTTGCTGCACTGAACTTCTCATGCTGAATCACTTACCGAGTTTACTACCCTCTAGAACTAACATACTTGTCCAAGTCGACAAGCTCCTAAGATCTCATGCAAGTCTTGCAAACAAGATCAGAGACAGTCTCCAAATATTTCTCCAAAGTGGAGGTGGCCAGGGAAAACAGAGGAGGGAAGGGGGGGCACAGGTCTAAAGGAAATAGATCAGTTTCCCCTTCTTTGAGAAACTTCCAGTCCCGCTTCACCATTCTGGTTGTAAGATTTAATAAGAACAGACGTTAAACAGCCCAGTCACCACATCTGCATTCATGCAATCGTTTGTGACACTGATAGAGCATCTTCAGCAAATCAGAAGGCAAGTTGAACAGAAACCTCCCCAAAAACACAGACTCCTCTCCAGCCGGCAGCAGCCTCTGCCCATCACCCTTCCAGTGGACGCACTGGCTTTGGCCGGACACGCGACTGAGCTGGGTGCAGCAGCTTTACCCCGCACCCTTTGACAGCGCCGCCGGACAAACTGAGAGCAGCAGCTTGGGAGGGACTGTCGGCCGTTCCCGACACCCCCGCAGCGTCACAGCGCTCCGACACACCTCACGCCTGGCTCAGCCAACGGGCAACCCAGCGTGCTCGAAGACTGCCTGAAACACCTCAACTTCAGACACCGGTTCAGGCTTTGGGGGGGTATTTACTTTACCAGGCTGCAGTGACCCATGACCAGCACACAGCTGCACTGCCAGTGCGGGCACCTCAGACAACGCGTCACGTTGTACTTTGGCCAACAGTCACCCCTGAAAGCCCAGCTCCGTGCTGCCTCTGCAGCCGCACTCGCACGCTTTGTCAGTGAAACACCCTGGGGAAGGGCCTCCCGCAAACACCCTGGCCATCCGTCATGACACAGGCTGCGCTGAAGCCTTCTGGACGAGGCTCAGCAGTGTTTCTGTTCTGTTCGCAGTCACGAGACAGTGCCCCGGTACTCTCTGTCACGAAGAGGAGCTCCATTCATCCTCTGACTCTGCTCCAAGCTGTGCTCCCTCCCTCCTCCCCTCCTCGCTACGTGCTGCTCACTGCCTTAGCTGTACTTCTGCAGTGTTCTGAGATTTATGGAGTTTGAGAGGCCCTCAGAATCTTTGGAGCAACAGAAATGGAAGCTATTTCATGAGACAAGACCTTATCTCTTTAATGTGGTCTATGCACACAGTATTTAAAGTAAATAGTTGCAGTCCACAGTAATTATTGAGAATGTCCAAAACTCCATAACAACTTTATTAAAAAAACAACTAAACACGCATTAAAAGTCAGTTATTGCAGTCAAGTCTCTCCAGCTGAACTGTATAATGGAGAGTTCTTACTTTCAACTTAAATGTTCAATTTAAAATTGAAATGGAGCTCCCAGAGAAAATTCAATCTGTTTTGCCAAGACATTTCACTGGAAAAATAATGGAAAGCAGCGGACACTTTTTCAAAAGGCACTTAAAGGAGAAACCAGTTTCCTATGGAAAACGGTGGGGGACGGTTCCACCCAGCACGACTGACCAGCTTCGCAGTTCCCTTTCTGCCCAGATTTCTCCATCCATGGGTGACTACAGCTCTAATCACCAGAGTTCAGAGGTCGAAGCCAGACACACACCCACCGCTGTAACCTTCAGCTCCTGCTCACACACCTCCTACACAAACCAGCACCTGCATCCGTGCTTTGGCCCTCCAGGATTAGCCCTTAGAGCAATTGTTCAGAGTCTGATCTGCCCTTCACCTCTTCTCCAAGAGTTTCCCATGCTGGCTGTTCTCAGTGAGGACCTTTTCCTGCAGTTTAAGCTCAGCTCTCTGACAGGGTGGGGGGAAAGAAAAAAGAAACAGAAAAAAAAGGGTTATGAATGTTTCTGCGTGCTCCAGCGCTCGAGCCCGCCAGCCCTCTTGGTACAAAAGACATTTTGTATCTTGCAGATATCAGACGCCCTAGACGTGATTTCAAAGGCCAAATAAGACAGTGCCAAAAAGCTCTTTCCAAACATGTATTTTCATGCAATCATCATCATTTTCTACAATCACACACTCTTTGTTAACCCAAATTTTAAAAATATTATCAGTATGACCAGAACTCCTGAGTTCTCGGTGTAATCACAGCTATTACTCTAACTCCTATGTCAGGAAACCACAGCCCCGACCACAGGTGAACACAAGCAGCGACACTGCCATTATCTACGCCGACTGTGTCCTATGAAGCACCAAGTTTCTAACGAAAGCAGCTGAAGCAGAAGGTTTTGCAGATTACCCTACAAGGCCAAAGTAGAGTGAAGGTGACACTTGTTATACGTTGGCCACAAGCTAGCCCCCACGAGGCCAGTAACTCCCCTGAACGGGAGCCCTGCACACCCTTCCACCCAGCGTGGCCAGTTCGGTTACAGCATTTTTTCAAGGTAACACCCCTCAGGGTCTGGTCACGGCACAGTTTTGAACTAGGTCTGTACTCCAGCTCTGTACTCTTGACCCAGAGGGTGTTTGTACAGGACTAGTTATCTCACAGCCCAACAACTCGTACTCTAACCTAAAGCCACGTTCACACATCATACGCTCCCGAAGCACAGTCCGTGAGGCTGGGCAGGGAACACCCCCAGTGCCCTCCCGCACTGACGATCTTCTAGATTTAGGTCCTTCTTACAGAACTATGCGTATCCTGGGCAGGAGCGTAGGCTGGGGCTTGGGGGTGAACACTGAATCTTTTTTAAACTTCATTTCCCACACGTGAAGTGGGATCCTTGTGGGATTCGACCAGTCTACACAGCACGACACAGTCAAGGGAGCAAAAACCCTGAACCCGCTGGGGTTTTTTGGTTTGAAAATCTGGGTGAGGGCTTGAAAAAAAGAAAAACAGCTCATGCGCCTTCCATCAGTAGCTCTCAGAGCACCATGCACAGAACATCAATGTCCCTTATCTGCTCTGCATAGATAGGAACATTTTTGTGCCGAGCTCTGACTGCCCAAGACTAAACTGTCCCACCACAAAGGCAGCTCCTACCTTTGCAGAGCCAGTTCAGTGCTCAACTCTCTAGATCGCTCTTGCTCCCCCAAAAACAGGCCAGGTGACCAAAGCAGCTCCTCAGAATCGTGCAAACAAGCTGTGGTCAAGCACTTGCAAAGCAGGAGAAAGAGATCCACAAGCTTTTCACTGTCCACCAGAGGAATCCAAACAATTCAGAGAAACCAAAACCTGAAACAAACTGCTTACACATAAATCAATGGCCACTCGTGTACCTTTAACAATTGCCTTCAGATACCATTCTACCTCCAGCGCTTCGACCGTGTAAGGCTGGCTCCACGCATGTATTAACAGAAGTCATTTCCATTTGCCGGATTCTGATCTGCACATGATCCGTGTGACTCGCAAAACAAAAGCGGTTGGTCCTGCCGGCCCCTGGTTTTAAAGCACAGCTTGGTTGCCTGTGTGGCAGCTCTCTCCTGAGGCAGTGGTCCATAAATCCAGAGGAGAGGATGTTACAGCTGGAGACAAGATGGTTAGCAGAGATCAAAAAGATGGATTAGGAAAAGCCAATCAATCTTGCAGAAGGCTAGTGGGACCAGTGCCTCTTTAATGTCCCCTCAGTTTCCTCCATCTGTGGTGGACGATAAGCATTTCTCCAGACACCACGAAAGGCAATGTGAGCTCCTGCAGCTGCAGCTTCCCCGCAGGAGCCAGGAAGGCATCCAGCATTCTGCATGGCACACGGACGCCCTCTCCAAGCCACCAAACCAAGCAGGCCTTCAGCCCGTCACAAGTTTGCGTTCCTCCTGCCACGTTTAATGTAATTTACACCTTGTCTAGAAGGATTCACCAGCACAGTTTCCCTGTCCAGTGCATGGCCACGCTCAATACCCCTGCAAAGCGGCTGACAAGAGCCTAGGAAAAGCCAAAGCCAAAGTACTTCCAGCTGCCACAGCAGCGGAGTTGAACACAGGGAAGATCTGAAGCTCCGCAGCCCTACCAGGCAGCGCCTTCACCCACTTTGCATTTTGAGGTCTTTGGCTCGTGCTCAAATGCTTGTTACGCTTTGAGCAGGGAAAGGTGTTTTCATAACCAGAAAAGAAGGCCCAAACTGCTTGGGGTGATCCTCCTACAGCATGAGTGCAGTTGGGCCAGAACTGCAGACAAGGCAGTGGGGGATCTGGTTGCCACAGGGACTCGTGCTTTCCCTGCAGCTCCCTAAAGCACTGCAAAACCGCTCTGCCTTTCCACACAGCAACTCCTACAGACACTGCACAGAGGCATGAGGGAACGGTTCCCATGCCAGAGGGGCTAGATAAGTGTATTCACATGCGGGAGGGTCTAAGGTAGCACACACAGGGCTGTCACAGCCGAGTGATCTACTGGCTTCAGCCTGTGGAACCCCAGCACAGCCCAGATGTAGGTAAAGGAGCAGCTCTGTTATGCAAACAGACTAGTTAAAAACATCCCAAAGGTTTACCTTGGAACATACAGAGGAATCTAAGCTACAACTAAATGTTTTTGGTGTCTTGGCTTAGTTACCTTTCAACCAGACCAGCTCACCACAGCACGTACAACAAACACACTGTTGCAATGGTAAGGGCACCTTAGGCACAACAGCCAGTGGATGGACATGGCAAGAGTTATTTCTGCCTCAGATGTTCCAGTGTCAAACCTTCACTGAACCACAGTCCGTGTTCATAAAGAACTAACCCTCCCATGCAGCAGTAACTGGAGAGGTGGGGGGAGCAGAAAACAGCCACGTCCATCCACACTGCCGGAAACAAACCTTTATGTGAAACCCAAGCAAAGGGTGACTGCTGGCAGGAATGAATTCCCAGTCCCAAAACTGCTGTTGCCGGAGGTGGCCACCATCTCTGTCTCATGCCCAGGGTCTGGCGGGTGCTGGGAGGAAGGTCATGACCCAGCCTGGCTTATTGGTCACCATGGGCTGTCTCAATGCTGATCCCCACCTCCTGCAAGGAACCTGCCAGGCCAAGGGGAACACCCTGTGGGCCACAGGTGAGACAACAACATCTTCAACAACCACTTTACGTTCTGTCTTGGACAGCTCAGAAACTCTGCTCCTACTAAACACACATAAATATTCTACATATCAGAAGCTAACAGCAAAACCTCATGCTCTTTCTGAAGTCCACGGAGCTCCTACAGAAAGATGTTTTGTGAGGTATGGAAGAAAAACACGAGTGCTTACAGCTTCCTCCGAAAAGCCTCACCTTGTGCTGTGGATACAACCTCCCCCAGTGCAGACTCTGAACCATACACGTGCACTAACAAGTGCCAAACGGTTTTTAAAAGCTTCCATTTTAAAGGCGTGCAGTGTTGCAGGGTCGTTATGACGAATTCTTCATACGCAGCAAACGACTGTTTGTTCCAATAAGCAGGACAGAAGCCAAAGTGACATCAACGCCAGCCCTGGTCCCCACTTCAGAAGGTCAGAGGCCGCCTGCCCAGCACCTCGTGTCTCAGGACCCACTCGTTGCCAACAGACACGCAAACAAGAGGGGATGACCTGCTACCCAGTGGAAATCAAGCTGAGTCTTAAAAGCTCCACTTTTTCAGGATTTCAGAAGTTCATACTTCAAACCCCAACAATATTGCTGAGCTCTAAGAAGTAAATGATAAATTAAAGCCAAAATCTCAGGAAACTGCCCCTCACACTACTCAGAAATATCAGAAAGTTTCTCAATTGCAGAAACACTGTTAAAACCCATTAATTTTTACTAAGAAATGTATTCAGAACTTTTTTCAGTGTTTTGGGTTTTTGAAGCTTCCAATGCCTCACTCAGCCGTTTTCAGCAGCTCCTGAGATTTCTCATCTAACACCAAAATATTCCTTCAGTGGAGATTTTTAGGAAACTTTCATTCACTCATGAAATGAAACCAACCGAAATACCCAGAACAGGAACTTATCCGTTATTCATAGATCTGTTCATATCAATGAAGCCATCATTTCCTGCTGTAAAACATACTCACCCTCTTCCTATGCTCTAAAAATAGCACCTACTCAATTTGGTATCTACAGCAGCATGTGGCCGACAGCATCATACGCTCAGTTTTATACCTTGTTCCTCTTCAGAGTTAGTTTTGTCTTATCTTTAATAATTGCTACAAAAGTAAATAGATTATGTTCACAACTTCCACTGTGAACTTCTGCTTCTGTGGAGCCTTCTGGTAGGAAGGAGAAAATAATTTAAGCAAAAATACTTTAAAAATGTTGAGATACTTTATCGATCTGCAATATACCGAAAGGGAAAAAAAAATCCCCCCACTCTGGTCCTTGGCTTGATCATTACAAAGCTTTAATCACACAGTCAAAGGTTAACTCCAAGCAGGAAGAAAAAAAGCAAGGCAGCGTGAAAGGGGAAAAGAAAGAAGGAAGAGCACAAAAGTAGACATACAGCTGTCTGGGGAGAAGGGTGATTACATTCCCCATAAATCCTGCACACCATGAGGTAAGATATTTTGCCTAAATTCCCCGGAGAAACACAATTCAGTCACATATCGGAGCCGCGAAAGGATAATCCTCTCCATAGATATTAAGGCTGCCATGAAGGACAAGAGCTGGAGTGGCATGTGGTGGCACGGATTTCCCTCGGCACACTAAAAGCTTTCGATGCTGTGTCTGCTGTAACCGATGGGTGAATTTTAGGCAGATAAATCTGAACTGCCTAGGCTGGACCTTTGGCCGGGTCAGGGACGCTAACCCTCACTGGTCTGCTGATAGGGGAGAAAAAAGCCTCTTGAACAGCTACTGTGTCCTTCCACAGTTACCTTTCAGATAATTTGGTTAACATGAAAAATAAAAAGAGACCACCATGGTCTTAAGATGCAATATGAGAGGTCAACTTTAACTGCTCAATCAGAAATACAAGGAATAAAGTGTTTGTTAACCCAACTCATGATATACGTCGTACCCAAGTGGTCGGAGCTTTGAACAAAAGCCAGCCTGAGAACTGCACAAGCTCCAATTGTCACTCAGGGCAAGTTCCACTTCAAAGGGTGAAGCTCAGAAGGACGCGGCTATTCTGTAACAACCACGTGCTGCACAATTACACACTGTGCAGTTACCGGCTGCCCAGCCCCGGAGGCCACCTCACCTCCCGTGGCACATCGCTGGGCTCCCTCTGGCACTCGGCAGTGCAGACAGAGCGATGCCACCGTGCCAACTCTGTCATTTGCTCCTGTTTACGTGCTGGGCAGCAGAGAAACCCGAGCGCTTTGGAAATGACTGACTCAATTTTTACGTTGTTCACTCTCCCCACTCCACGCTTTTTTAGAGCTGGGGAGGGCAGAGGGGTGTTGAGAAATCAGAAGTCTGCTGAAGTTTTCAAGCCTTTGCTTCACCAGAGCAGTTTCTACAAGCCATTAGTCATCCCCACAAACATTTCCCAACAGGCGGCATCGACAGCACGTATTAAACCAGAGAAAATCCCCTAACCTCTGCCGCCACTGACGAATTTCTGGGTGATTACTCAGGGTGTGAGGAGGCTTTGCCTGGCAGAGTCAGCTCACCAGCTTCCTCCGTTCGCCACCCCCTCCTTTGTACGGCACCGCTGCCCGGGGAAGGCAGCATGAGTCAGATTACAGATCAGGGCGGAGGGGGGGCCGCCTCTGAAAACACTGCGACATTTTTTTCCAGCCCAGATATTTTCAGCGATCCAGTTCACAGAGCCGCCCCACACGTGGTTCGCAGCGGCACGACAGAGGCTCTGCCACCACGCTCGGAGCTGCGGGGAGCGGCTGGGGGGGGAGGCTCTCCCCGCCCCCCCGGCCCACAC
>NW_010431293.1:69478-71157 GCF_000710305.1 Buceros rhinoceros silvestris
TCCCGCCAGCACAAACCGATCCAAGGGAAAAACCGCCCGCACGTGCACAACGTGGAACTGTTTTCCAGCAGCTCGTCCTGCTGGAGCGAACTGGACTATGTAGTAAGGAAGGGCTGGGCCAAGGGCAAGCAGCGGGGGGAAAGGAGGCCCAGGACCACCCCTCAGCGGCTCCAGCAGGTCAGGCCCAACACCGAGGAGACCGGCTTAGGTCTAGACCAGTTTAGGCCCTTCCTGAATGACACTCAACTTCAGCAGCTGCTCCCACGCCTACCTCGCTATCTCAGAACTCAAAGCGAGTCATCAGGAAAACTATTCCTGGTAAAGCTGGGTGACACACACACACAAAAAAGGCACTAAATCTTTAAACAAGGCTTGTTATTCATCTCCACCGTTGATCTTTAATTTCAGAGGTGACACTCCCTGCCGGGCTCTGATTTTCATTACCACCACCTGCCCTTGAGCTTTTCACGCACAGCACATTCCTTTGGTGACAGAATGGTATCAGCTGTATCACCCACTGGTGGAGAAAGGAAAAAAAAATAGACAAAACCCCACCCACCCCCCACACGCACTCTGCACCCTTCCACCTGTACAAAGTCCAGTGTCACCCAGCCCATGTCCCATTACGCCCCGCAGCAGACACACGTAAACCCCCCTGACAGCTGTTCTGACAGCCCTCATTCAGCCAACAAGAAATTTGTGCCATTACAGCGGAGTGGAAAGTCAGCAGCAAAGAGGAGGAACACAGACAAATCGATGAATTATTCAAGCCAGACTTTTCGTCACAGTTGCTAAATCGGAAGCTTAAGCTCACAGCAGCAGTACCTCACCCTGGTATGACGTGCACGATGGCACAACCAGGACCGTCCCCTCCTGGGACAGAGTCAAGAGCCTGAGATCTCCAGGCTGGAAGATGGGAAGAAAATGGGTAAAAGATACCCAGAGCATAACCCTACTGGGATCCCCCGTGGCCTGGGCTGCAGGAGGAGTCACAGGCACCATCACAACAGCAACACCCAGCCCCTACGGGTCAAACTGGGAGGTGGGGAACACAACCCACAAAAACCTGACACACAGGGAGGTTCACGGTTGTCTTCTGGGGGAACGTCACTGAGCAGTGAACAGCGGGAAGGTGAAAAGAGCACGGCGAGACAGGCAGACGTCGAACCCTGAAACTTGGAGGGACCTGCACGCTGTTTCACAGGACAGGCAGGAGTCATCTGCAGCCAGCGGGGTGAAGGGCACGGTGCCATGGCAGCATAAGCCGCGCAGGGTCCACACCAGTCAACACCAGTCCCGCCCTCCTCTCATGACCTGGCCCCCTCCCTGCTTTGTCAGCACTCATCCTGACTTTGATCCCTCTGCAGACCTGCCCAGCGTGAGCCTGAGGGGAGGAGGGAATTGAACCACGGGGTCCTCCTACTGGTGACCTCGCACCCAGAAAACAGGCTTCTCCCCATCACCAGGGGCTGCAGTTCAGCGGACATCAGGTTTGGTGACCACAACCAGCTTCAGCCACTCTGAAGCCTCCTGTTGCTCTGTCCTGTTTGCAAGCAACCCCTCACTGGTGCTAGAGGCGTATTAGCAGATCCGAGCCAGACCAGATCGTGGAACTGATCCAGATTAACCACCCCAGACACCTTGTGTTTCACCCCAACACTGCGGGCTGGGACTCCTTC
>NW_010431293.1:71326-73643 GCF_000710305.1 Buceros rhinoceros silvestris
GAACAACCTCAGACACCTCATGGATTAGGCAGAACTTACCATGGTATGAAAAAACTCCATGTTCAAACCTAACAGATATTCAGATTTAACTATAGTAAACGTCAAAGGCAAGAGAATGAACCAATTTAAGGACAATTCTCTGGAATAAAACTAAACATTGGCAAGGGCTTCATCCTTTGTACCCATCAGATCTACCTCTAGGTAACAGATACCAAGCTGTGCGTGTCAGTACCGGAAACGTGACTACAGACACCACCCCCTGTCAGCATGAGCCTATTTAAGACCACCTAGATCCGTCAGCTCTGCTGCCTCCCCCATCTGAGCACGTCACGTACTTCCCTTATCCAGGCCTGTATCTCGCCCGATACCCAAACTCCTGTTTTCCAGGCAGTATCACCAGTCTCTGGCAGCCCAACGCAAGCAAAGAAGGGGGCAGGTAGGTGAGAGTCAGGAAGTTAAATGGCCTACGAAAGGATAAACTCACCGCGGCACTGATTAAGCAGGACACTCACAAAAACAGAGGTCAACATCAGAAAATACTCTGTGAGTCATGAGGAGAGATTACTCACCGTGCACTACTCAACTGACTCATCGCAGCGTGCCACGGACAGAGCCGCTCGCCACGGACTCGTTAGGAAATCGTGGCCTTTCCTCTGAGCAAGGCAGAAGGCGGGGGAAGAGTCATACTTTCAGTTTTGTGTGTAAGCCAGTGGGCGGCTGTAGCTGCACCACCAGCGCTCCCTCCTCCCACGGCCCTAATTAGACTCGTAGGAAATACGTGTTTCACATCACCCTCCCAGGCGCTTTCAGCATCCCAACAAGCACCAGTTTGCCAGCAGAGCTATTGTGCAAACTCAGCAGTCTGAGGAGACCCCACTTTTCCTATTAGACATGCAATAAGCAGCAGTCCTGCAACAAACAGAGACGTTATTAATCCAGGCATCCATTAATACGAGAGATCAGCCCTTAGCAGTACCAACGCCGCTAATTTAAGATGTAGTAAGAGCACAAAAATAGCCAAGTTACTCAACACAAGGTTACATCACGCCGCAAGGCTTGTCCAGCAGCAGGTCTACACCACCCCTCAGCCTCTGATGTTAGGAAAGACGATGCCTGCCATTCCTGGCACTCTCACCAAAAATAATTAGCCAGGACTGTGAGCTTCCCCTCCCCTTTCTCTCTTTGGAAAATGCACCACAAACCATGAAGCAGCAAAATTGCTGCTGAAGACAGCTCCGTGGAGTGTCTTATCTTTCCCCCACAGGTATCCCACCTTGCTTCCTCAGAACCAAGCAGCAGAAACAATGGTGAAACTAAGAAACGTTCTGCTTACGTCAAGCAGAGCTGAGGTCTGAAACCGCAACGGTACAAATACCCCGCTGCCAGCCGGCGGCTGAGCCAACGAGGGGAAGAAAGTCTCCAGTTCAGCAGAGTACAATGTCAGCAGGCCAAACACTGCTGTGGACAGAGAGGATTTATTTCCAAAGCTCCAGAGTTCATCCGCTGCCGCAAAGGGCAGAGCTGCGAGCGCTGTGCATGCAGGTGCGCACGCGAGCCCACGCCCGCCAGCACCCGCCTCTGGAATATGCGGTGTGATCTCCTCACCAAAACTGCGGGACGGAATATTGACAGGCTCCAGATGAACCACCCGCTCCTGTGTTAACCGGAAAAAACCTGCAAGGCAAAGGGGCCAGTTTGACAGCAGCATGTTGGGGTCCTGCAGTATTTCCTAACGCACGCAGATGGCATGTGGGGATGAGCTCCCCTGCCCATCGCGTTGGTGATTAACTGGAAGAGAAAATCTATATATTCCGCCACCTTCAGAACCGACTGCTCAGTTTTTCCTAAATTAACCAAACCCTCATTTCCTGTGCTGCATAAAACACACATTTTAAGGGGGGGGGTAGGTTGGAGGTTGTGATTTTATTTATTATTTTTAGCCTGTGGGAAGTTTTGCGAATATACATAAAACCATTCCTTCCTCCCAGATTAATCCCTACCCTCTGTAATCATTACCCTGCACTTCACGCAACCCGCCCGGAGACACGAGTTAGTATTTGGCGACGTGAAGAAAACTGAACTGGTCATCGTTCTACTTTCAGTTTCAGCAAATTTAAGCAGAGCGCGCGCCCGGGAACGAACAAACGCACACACGAATGACAGAGCTGCCCAGACAGGAAAGGCTGCATTAACCAGCGTGTGCTGGAGGCTCCAGCCCTGGGAGCAGCCGATGAAAACAGCAGCCAGCGTCCACGGAGGATGTTTTGGAAAGCCCAGATAGAGCAGCAGCAGCGAGAGGCAGGCGGCAGATAGGAAC
>NW_010431293.1:73829-74128 GCF_000710305.1 Buceros rhinoceros silvestris
TTTTTTTCTAATCATTCACACACAAGCGCGTTACGGCGGCCAAGCGAGCAGCAATATCAGCCGTATCAGCCGCCCCAGCCGGTGGGTCCCAGCGTGTTCTCCACGCACACGTACAAGAGCAAAGCCTGAAACACAAGGAATCATCAACAGTGCTCAGGCCAAGTAAAATATATATATAGAGAGAGAGAGATTTTTCCTTATACAAACTGTTCCCAAAGGTGCTACAAACAGCTGGGGTGGAAAACGGTCCAAGGGTTGGTATGAAGCCTGCACACATACAAACAAACCAGCCTCTCGTG
>NW_010431294.1:0-8770 GCF_000710305.1 Buceros rhinoceros silvestris
TTTACCTCAGGCCGCGGCTGGGCTGTGGGGGAAATGGGCGGGTTTGAGCCCCCTTAGCGCTGCCGCATCAGGCGGGGAAGGTTCCTCCTCCTCGGGTGGGGTGTAGAGGCAGCGCTGAGGTGGGGCTGAGGGCCTTGATCCTCCTGCAGCGCAAGTCAGGAGGCCTTAAAAATCTACTTTTAAATGTAAAAGTGTTACAGGCAGAGGTATCCTATGGTTTCTGGGGTGGGACATCAGAGTTGTGACGTTTTCTTTTCCCACTGATTTCCGACATGACTTAAATCCAGGTACAAACTCTCTGTCTCAGGCTTCTCTTTGCGCTTTGCCCTCCGCGTCAGATGCTCTGAGGTTCGTTTTTTGTTAGCAAACTTCTTCCGTGCAACACAAAGTGCAACCCTGGAGTCGGTCTGGTTTATAAAAGGCAATTGGTCTATAATCTCCTAGAGTTGCTCTATATGTAACTAACTCTTGTTCATCTTTGCTGACTTCCCTGTAGTTTGTTAAGCCTCAGAGCGTTTCTTTTATTTATTAAGCTCCTGAAATTAATGGCTCCTTGTAGAGGAATTGCCCTTTTCCTAATCATATTCCTCGCTTGCTGAGTGTCTCTGGTAATACAATTAAATTCATCCAGTGGTTTTACTGAGGTCAAGGAAACAAGACTGCGATAACCCCTTTTCCGTGCTAACCTGCTGCTGAAGAGGCCCCAAAGAGGGATTCAGAAAAACCGGGTTTGCCTGCTGACTTCTGTCGAAGGGGAAACTGAGGCAGAGGTCACGACTCGCCTTGTCTCAAAGCAGCTTAAGGCCCATCCACAGCAACCAGTATCGCCTGGACCTCGCTTAGCAAGGCCTCGCTGACACAGGGATTTGTGCCAGTCCTTTAGCATTGTCACAGAGGGTTTTATTCCTCCCTGGGCAGCAGCAGCACTTGAGATGTGGCCTCTCTGCAGGGAACTTAAGCCATGATGGTCTAATTATGGTTTATTTTGCAAGGACTGTATTTTTTCCCTCAGAGCTTTCTTTTGTCTTTAATTTTAGGCTTGTCTTAACTGACAGCCTTTAGGTCTGAAAGAGGAAAGCGTGTGCAGTAGGTTTTTTTTTCAGCTGACATTGTTGTTCTTGCTCCCAACCTAGTTCTAACCACTCCCCAAACAAGCCTGGTTGCCATCAGATGTGCTTCTAAGAAAACTGGGGGCAGCTCCAAAAATTTAGGTGGCCGCAGCCCTGGGAAGCGCTATGGATTCAAAAAGGTGGAAGGTGGGTCAGAACATCTGCTGGTCTTACTGGTGTTTCACCAGGTTCTTCGCAGCTTCTCTCTGGCTTTGGGTGCGGGAGGACGTGGCCAGGGCGTGCTTCCAGGAGAAGGGGAAGGGCAGGCACAGTGGAACCTGGGGATGGAGGGCAGGGTGAGGCAGCCTCCCTCCCCGAGGGGCCTGCGAGCCGCCCGCTGAAGCTGCCCACAGAAAACGTGCTGTGATTGTGCCTTTGCCCCTTGGGGAGGAGGGTGCACCATGGGGCACCTCGCTGGGCATTTTCAGTGTTGACAAAGGGGAGAATTATGAGGCTTAGCAGAAGCCAAAGTACAGATTCTTGCAGCCAAGTGCTTAATAATTATTAGCTTTGCTGATGAAAACATAATGATGTAAAAGGTAATAAACCTTTTATAAAGGTTTATATAGGTTTATATAATAAAGGTTGCCTTCAGCAACCAGAAAATTACCCCAGAAGTGATCTTTTCAAACACTGCGGCTGCTTTTTGCTGTTGTGTATCCCTTTATTTCCTGCTAACAGTATTTTTGTTTCGATGCTTTTAGCCTTTAAAGGAATTTTTCCTTAGAAAATTCCCCCCGGAAAGCTGGGTTTCGTAAGTCTGGAGCCACTTGTATTTCTCCAGGGTTCTCTGTTTCTCTGCAGTCTGACTCTGTTGCTCTGTTGCAGGTGCCTTCGTGCATGCCGGCAACATCTTGGCCACGCAGCGGTTGATACGCTGGCACCCAGGGGCTCACGTAAGTTGTTTTCTGTCCCTTCCTTGTTTCTCAGCGACCCACAACAGAGCTCTGAACTCAGTGCCTCAGCCCGTTCGAGCTGGTTCTTAATGCTGTTCCTTGTATTCTAAATAATCCTGAAATTGGGTTCCATTACCTGGTATTTTGTAGTCACGGAACTGCTCAGGGTTACACCTGTGCCCGTGTGACTGGGCATAGATATCCCAGAACACTTCTGGGAGCGTATGCTTCAGGGTGGAACTGGTGTCTCCTCCCTTGTAACAAGCACCATCACATCCTGATTGCTGGAGGGAAGGAGGGTGGGTTTCTTTTATTTTAAAATACAAAGCAACAGATGCTGTTGAAGCCAGGCTCTCAAATGAGGCAGAGCAATGACCAGATCTGCTTCAGCAGGGGACTTCCAGCCATCCGTACTAACCCTCCTCCTCCTCTTGCAGGTGGGGATGGGCCGTAACAAGACACTCTACGCCCTGGAGGACGGGATCGTGAGATACACCAAGGAGGTCTACGTGCCTCTGCCCCGCAGCAGTGAGAGCAAGGAGGTGATCTGCCGGCTACCCAAAGGAGCGGTTCTCTATAAAACCTTTATCAGTGTGATCCCTACCACGGAGGTAGGAAGCTTTAAACTGGTCACCATGCTCTGAGCCTCCTGCGTCACGGGGGGACAGACCACTCCAGCTAGGCTGGCATCTGAGGACAGGAATATTCTAGCTCTGAAGACACCACTTTAAGACTGTTTTCTTGCTCCTAAAGCACATGTGGTCAGTGTCAGGGCACTGGCATCACCTGCTGGTGTTTGTAAGTGTGTAATAAATGCTGTGGGGCTGCTGAAGGCCCTGGCTGATCATAGAATGTGTTATTTGAGTTCAGGCAGTGCCTGGAGCTGCCTTTCCTCGGGAGGACCTGTTCTATTGTGCCCCCAGATGAATTCTCTCTACAGTTACTCATGGTAGTACTTGTCCCACTAATAATTCCCTTGGTCTATTTTTAGTCATTTTTAGGCTTTACTGTTATATCTTAATTCAGAACTGCAGAGCAGATCCTTCTCCGCTTGCACCTAGCTCTGCATCCCAGGAAGGTTCATCTGTCCCTGTGTCCAGCCTACCTCAGGGGTTAACTCAGGTATCTGAGGTTGTTCCATTTACTAGCCTGTGAGGTGAGTTCTCGCTCATCAGGCGAACTCCTGGCTAATTTCAGAGTGCCTGGGAAGACGCACAAGGCTGGCTGGTATCAGAACGCTATAATCCAGAAGACTTATCCTTTGTCTTCCCCGAGTCATTCCATGACATTTTTGAGTTTATATTGCTCGAAAGAATAGATCCCAAATGCCCTGTGGCCAAACTGATGCCGTTTTATCTACGGTTTTGTAAACAATTTCAAACATCGGCTGTACGGTAGAAACCAGGTTATCACGATGGGCAGTGTAAGGGTGCTGACGTGGTTAGTCTGCTCTGCAGGTGACTAGGGGTCAGCTGCACATGTCTTCCTTGGCTTTAACATTCTTCATGCAGACCACCAGCGGTTTTGTCCATGCTTCTGTCCTCCCCCAGCTTGTGTGTCCAGTCACAGGGTTCATCGCGGTGGTCGCTATTTGTGTACAGCAGGTGACACAACCTCTGGAGCCTCCGAATGTCTGAGACTGTACAACATTGCTCTTGGTCACAGAGAGCACACGACGATGCTCTGATGCGGATTTGTTCTGCCGCTTGCAGGTGAAGATCTCCAACCTGGTGTCTGATACACACCAATAAAGTAAAACACTTTATAACCTCAGAAATAAGTGAAGCAGCACAACCCGGCCACTGCCTGAGGTCTGGTCCTTGGTGTGGTGGGCAGCACCTGCCTCACAGAGGTACGAAGCGTCAGCTGCCTGGAGGAGCTTGGCCTAAGCAGACCTTGTGTACAACAATCAGCTGAGCTCCTGCTTTGGTAACAGTCCATTTGCCAGAGAAGATCCATCAGACAGCCCTGGTTGCTCCACTCGGCACAGTACCTGGTGGTGCCTCCGTGGTGTCCTTGTGCTGCAGGAGGGACGTCTCTGCCGGCTGGGTCAGGCTGGCTGTGTCTCGGCTCGTGAGTCTGGGGGAAGGCCTGACGTTCAGCCATTCCCTGCGGACGAGAACCGTCACAGGCACTTCTGTCGCTGACACTGCGGGGGGAAGCCGTGCCAAGGCCTTACACGGCTGTGTTTCGCTGAGTTTGGTAGCTGAGAGGGGCCTGGAAAGGGTCTGGCACCCCACACCGGTCCAGGGTCTCTGAGCTTATCACTGTTCCTGAGAAAGCTGGAGGATGCCTCAGGGCATGCTCATAGGGAGGTGGCATCTACAGAGGAGAGAGAAGAGCATTACAGCAGATCAGAAATAACCAGATTATCCCACCGCTGCCTACAGAGCAGGTGACAAGGCTCACAACCACCACCACCAGAGATGGGCCTTCGGAAGATGAGCGCTGATTTGCCACAGCAGGGCAGAAATCTGCTGAGGAGTCATGTTCCCCCTGCTACCCACCCCCAGACTTGCTGTGCCAGGTCCCTGCTCTTCCCTGTTCCCCTTCAAGGACTTGTCACTACTCATCACAAGGCCAAAAAAGATGTGACTTCTGTTAACAGGGGACTCATTCCTTTCCCTTTGACCAAGATCAGCTGCTGGGATTTATCAAACACCCCCAAACCAGGCTCTCTACCCCGGTTTCAGTAGCAGGTCTCGCTGCATAGCAGCAGAGAGGAACCTCCGGGTGTGGGTGTGTTTATTTTGGCGGAGCTGGGTTAGTTTTTGCCCCATAACGAGTAGCACAGGGACGTTGTGGAAGAGCTTCTGCTGCAGTTCCTTCCTCTCCTGTGCCCCCGGTACTCTGGTTTCAGGGCAGGGATTAGTTACAGCGGCAAACACCGAGTGGCAAGTGCTGACGATGCTGGACTTTATGGTTCAGCTTTTAGAGCTCAAAATCCAGGTAAATCGGTGAAGTGCTAAAACAAGGACACAAATGTTTCTGTTCTTCAGTCAACGAGGTCTCCTTGTTCGGCAGGAGCCTCGGGGGACACTCTGCAGGACCTACTTGGCAGATGCACTCACTTTTCTCTGTTCTGTTGCGGGAGTGCAAAGCTGAAATGTAACAGGCAAAGCCTCCTGCTCATAAATAAGCCATAAACGCTTCAAGGCAATAGTGAGGGGCCTCCCTGAGGTGTCCTGCAGGGAGAGGGGAGCCAGAAGCCATAGAAGCCTCACGGCTCTAAAAATAACATTCCCAGCTTGGACGTGTACTGAGCAAGATGATTGTCAGGGCCTGCCCTTTCCTCAGCAGCTCTGCCCTGCCTCCCGGCTCAGGCGCTTCTGCAAGTGCACCGGCAGAGATCGATCATTAACCAGTGCCGCTGTGCACCAAAGGAGCCTCCTGACACACTCTGTGCCCTTCCCAGAGATAAAGGCTATCAGAGAATAGTAATCGCAGAGAACAGAGTCCTCAGCTACTGCAAATTGCTGAAGCAACACCTAGATAGGGACTGGAGCGGGGGACTGTTCCTGCCTTCGTGCCAGGGAGGGAGAGCTCACCTCCTCCGAAGGTTCTCCCCACAGCCCAAACCTCTTGGCGATCATCTGGTGGATCTCCCGCTGGCGATCTTTCTTCCGCACGCTCTCGTAGCTGGGCAAGCGCGGCTGCTGCCAGGGAGGGAGCTCGTAGCTGCTGGGAGGTCCGACACAGAAGAGCTCGTCTCCCTGCAAGCACCCAGCCCAGAGGACAAAGGTCAGCGTGGCGGTGGCTCTTGGCTGGACATTCGCGGCCTGGTGCCACCTCAAGTTACTTCAGGGTTCAAAGTAGTGGGTGCCCTTCGTCGAACCGTGAGAGGGGAAATCCTCCTTCCCAGGAGGTAATTACACCCTGACCTGCTTTGCAAGATCCCAGTCCCCAAGGGATCTGCCTGGCACTTCATGCCTAAACACCTCAGGGCATGCTGGTGTCCTCTGCAGTATCCCTGCCCAGCCCCTCCCAGCTTTTTACATGCAGGCAGCACTTCCCAAAGTTGTTCCTCCAGTCCAGCACCTTCTCCTTATGCCCCAGGAGCTCCCCAAAACCAGCCTCTTCCAAAGCTTATCAGGATCTTTGCTACCATTTCCCCCGCCCCATCACCTGCACGCCAGGGTTGTCCACAGCGCTCTCCAGCCGTGACACTCCGCACTGGGGACCCACCAGCCGCTGGCTGCTGCTGAAGTAGGGCGGGGGACAGTCCTGTAATGAGGGGTGAGGGAGAAGGACATGAGCAAAGCCAAAACCCCTCACACCCCACCCAGCAGGGCTCGGCCAGCCCATGGGGGACAGCCTGGGAAGTGGCACTTTGGGCAGAGGGGAGAGTCACTACCTGTGCCCATTTGGCTCACACGGCTCTCGCCGCTGGCAGCCAACCTCTGGAAGTAGGGCGGGGGACAGTCCTGTAACGAGGGGTGAGGGAGAAGGACATGAGCAAAGCCAAAACCCCTCACACCCCACCCAGCAGGGCTCGGCCAGCCCATGGGGGACAGCCTGGGAAGTGGCACTTTGGGCAGAGGGGAGAGTCACTACCTGTGCCCATTTGGCTCACACGGCTCTCGCCGCTGGCAGCCAACCTCTGCCGGCCTGTTTACCTACACCGACAGCTCAGGCACATCCTCGCCGGGCAGCACAGGGCCGAGCCAGCCGGCACTGCTGCGCAGCACAGCCTGGGGATGGCAGCCAGGGCACAGGGCAGGGTTTCATTCAGACTCAGCAGAACCATCTCTCTTTGGGGGAGAAAAAAACCAACAAACCCGACTGTGCCGCTAGCGTAGATAAGAGCTGCAGCTCCGTCCCACGCTCAGGGAACAGAATTTGTAAAGTCTTATCTCCTGATGTAGTCATTTCAGGATAATGCAGCAAGCAAACCTGCAGAGCAATAGCTGTGCTGATCCCCAGCAGTCTCGCTCCAGTTAAACTCGATTCCCCGTCCGGGTGTTGAGCAACAGCAAGCAAAGACCCCTCAAGTGAGAGCAGCTCCTCAAGCCAGAGCCAGAACCTGGCCGAGGCTGTTCCTTGCTCTCCGAAAAGCCTCATCTCAGCCAGCAGAAAAGAACCCAAGGATTCCCGGAGCAACTGGGGATCTGCAGGCAGAACTATGATTTTTACCTTTACGACAGATTTACCTTTGCTCAAAACAACCGAGGAACCGTTTGGCTTGGCCCTTCAGCACAGTTACAGAAGGAAACCGGGTTGGCTGGGAGCACGACTGGCTGTTTTAATAATGGATTAGCAAAACCAGCGCAATTACACCTGCTTGAAAGCTGCCTCACACCACTACAACCGCTGCACTCTTTCTGATGGAAATACACCCTACAGACATTCCCTTTCCATATATAGTTCTCTTCATCCCCATCTATCTGTCCACACAGCTCCTTGCTATAGGCGAGATGCCTTCTCCTTTAACCACCCACCCGAGAGCCCGGCCAAGCCCAGCGAGGGCTCTACAGCTCACGGCACATCCTGCACCGCCTCGGCGAGCAGCTCTGCAGGGTGAGGAGCACGGCGGCCGAGCCCGCTCCCCGATGCGTGACATGGACAGGCAGTGGGGTGGAAAGGAGCAGAGGCAGCGAAGCAGGACAGGGACACCAGCAGCACAGCTCATTCCCACTGTGATTTCCGCTGGAGGTTTCTCAGCCTATGCTGGACTTTTCATGGCACAAGTCCCTCTGTCCCCTGCTAGCCGAGGCTGGATGTCCCCTCTTCTCCCAGGAACTCTGGAGCGGTACCTGCAGCCCTCCTCTCAAGAGCCATCCCTGCAGCTTTAGAGGCTGAGCTTTCCCCAGGCAGCCACCACCACCACAAAGGCAGCACTGGCTGAACATGCCGATCTTTTTCCACCACCAGCTTCCCCACTTGAAAGCTAGCCCCAGGAAATCACAGATGCAAGCGAAAGGCCTTTGTGTCTCGCTGCTCCGTGCCTGGAAGCTGTGCACAAGAGAAGCAGTTGCCGGGGATGTGAGCACTAGTTAGCGGCTTTGTCTGCCTCTGCCCTGAGCTTCCAGCCCCCTTCCCCACTGGGCCCCTTCCCTATAAAGCAGAGCCCGACCCCACACTCGCCTGTGCTGGGGGAGGAGGACACCCCTCCTGAGCTGTGTAGGGAGCTGGGCAACCTGCTAACGTTGGGCCTTGGAGATATAACCCACAACGGCACAGCCCAGCAGGGTTGGCTGGATATCTCTAGGGCAGAGAGGGAACAAGGAGGGGGCAGAGCCCAGCTCTGCTCAGAGGTTCCTTGTCCGTCAGTGAGCCAGGCTGCAGGAGGGGAGCTCGGCAACACCGCCTCGCAGACCCCATAGCTCAGTGGGCAGCTGGGGACTCGAGGGCAGGAGGAGCAGAGGGGGGACACTCACATAGTGGGTGGGGGTCCGGAAGAAGCGGCAGGAGCAGAGGAACTGGCAGCATGTGGGGTCCCGGTGGTACAGGAGCAGCAGCAGGATGAGGATCGCTACGATGAAGATGGAGGTGGACCCGGCTGCCAGAAGGGAAAAGAGGATGAGCCGGTGCCCAGTGGGTCCGTGGGCCTCTCTGCTGCCCCCCGCCTGCATCCTCCGGGTGCCTCGGCCAAGAGCAGCTTGGAAAAGCCCCAGAGAAGCCAGTTCTCCCCCTGCCCATCCCGAGGACACCAAAAGCCCTGTTGTGCCCGTTATCTCCCTACGAGACCAAGGACAAGCCAGAGGGGCTCAGTCCCGTCCCGGACCACTGCAGCAGGGACCAGCCCCCGTGGGAACCGGCCTCCGG
>NW_010431295.1:0-669 GCF_000710305.1 Buceros rhinoceros silvestris
CTGGGAGGGTCGGGGCTGGTTCAGGGGTGGGTGCTGGTCCTCCTGCCCCAGGCCGGTGGGAGACTGCGTGCTGCGAGCAACGACCAGGCTGAGCCCTTCCAGCCCGCCGCGGGGACAGGGGGCTGTGCTGCTGTTGCAGGGACACAGCTTGTCCGTGCCACCGTGTTTCCCGGCTGTGCCGTGGTGTTTCCCGGACTTGCTGCGGGGCCGAGAGGCAGGGCTGGTGCTGCCAGCCCGAGCTGGTCCTTTTCTGTTATTTGTTTCAGCCACGCCAGAGCTCGCAGTGGTCTTGTTGCCTGTCCCCGCAGCAACCAGGGCGCTGCAGGCAGGGGTATGGTCCCTGGCCAGGCACAGCTCAGCCCCGCTGGCAGAAGCCACCACCAGTGGTTTTTTAGTGTGTGTGGGGGTTTTCTTTCCCTTTTGACCACAGCAGAGAGCCCCCAGCTCCGCCTGGCACAGGGAATTGAGGGGTTTTCCCTTGAGGATGTAGTATGGTCAAAACCACTAATAAAAGCTGTTTGACGAGCGTTGTCATTGTCCTCTCCACGGTCACTGCAGCCTGGCACAGCCACAGGAATTGCTGTGCTAGGAGAGTACCCAGCTGAGCCCGGGGGGCTCTGCCTGAACGCGGGGAGCGGAGCACGCAGGGAAGGGGCTGCTGGTGCGGGG
>NW_010431295.1:773-1534 GCF_000710305.1 Buceros rhinoceros silvestris
GGCAGGGAAGGGGCTCCTGGTGTGGGGGGTGACGTGGCTGGGCCAGCTTTGCCGGCAGCCCCAGAGCAAGCAGCAGGGTACATCTGACACGTTCCGCTCCTGCTCCTGGGTCACAAGGGAGCTGCTGTTCGGAGCCAAGGGCCTGCGCTGCTCCCACCGTCCCCACAGGACCCTCTGTCCTGCCCCGCAGGAGCACCAGCACCCACCCCAGCACAGCTGCCCCTCCACAAGTGTCTGGAAGAGCCAGTGACGAGGGGTACTGGGGGGGCCCGTCCCCTCCGGGGCGCAGCCAGCCCCGCAATGCACCTGGGAGGGTGGCAGGTGGCTGTAAGGGGACACCAGGCTGCAGCTTGGTGGGGCTGTTCCGTCCTCCTCCCAGAGGACAGTTCCCTGCCTCCCTCCTCCGCTCCTGTTGTTCCCCAGCCCAGGGCAGGTAACTGAGTGGGTCAGGGCCCTCTGCCGTCCCCAGCAGCTGGGGGGGTGACGCTTCTGGCCTCAGTTCTGCCTCAGCAGACGAGCCGCACTCAGAAGAATGAGCCGGGCTGGCAGAGCTGCCGTAGCAGAGTATTTATTCAATGCTGTAGTGAAGAGCCAGCCTCAGTACAAACAGAACCCCTCCCTGCCTCGCTCACCGCTCCCCCCAGCCACGGGAGGAGAGATTCCACCCTCCTGGGGAGAGGGAGGAGGCAGAGGCTGGTCCTTTGCCGTGACTGGACAGAGCTGGATGTGGATGGGGGGGGCAGACCAACACCACACCAACA
>NW_010431295.1:1638-2648 GCF_000710305.1 Buceros rhinoceros silvestris
CTGTGCAGAGCTGGATGTGGATGCTGTGTGCACACACACACACACACACACCAAGAACTCAAGGCCTCGTTCCTGGAAGTCTGATGATGGAAAACCTGAGCACAGGGGTTGGGATGAAGCCACGGGCACCTGCCGGGGTACAGACCCTCCTGCCAGAGCCGCAGGGGCTGCGGGAGCCCTCAGTGCACATCGAGAGGGGAGCTGCTGCCTCCCTGATACCTACCTGCAGCCTGAGGCTGGGAGTGACAGAGAGCAGCTTCGTGCTCCCTCCCCCTGCCTAGGACACAGCTCCTTTCCAGAGCCCGGCTCCACTGTTGTGGCCAAGGCAGGATTAGGAGCTTTATTTTCGACTCTTACCTTTGGGTACCTGCTGCAGGGAGAAAAGCTTCAGGGAGAGAGTAAATGCCACCACCCTGGTATGGCTCCCAGCGGGGGGGTCCCCTTCCCCGGGGCCCCGGGTTAGGAGCTTTATTTTCGACTCTTACCTTTGGGTACCTGCTGCAGGGAGAAAAGCTTCAGGGAGAGAGTAAATGCCACCACCCTGGTATGGCTCCAAGGGAGGAGCTCCCTGTCACGGGCTCCTCGGGAGGAGCTGGGCACCCAACTCCCACAGGAGAAGCTTATTCAACTGTCGCTTTGGGCAGACGGGGGCTGTGCTCCCCAGGCACCCACGGGTGCCTCCACTGCCCACGGAGAATACACCAAGAGAACCTAAAGTGCTACAAGCAGGAGGGAGGCGACCACGGACCCACCAGCCATCCCAGCAGCTGCCTGGGGACGGGACAGCTGATCCCCTGCGATAAATCGCTCCTGATGCCAGAGCTCAGCCGAGTGCTGCTCCCCAGAGAGGGGAGAAGCAAAGCCAGCACCGCGTTATCACCTGCCCTCCCCCTCTTCAGCCTGGTCACTGGTGACACCAACACGTGGCTGCTAACAGGAGGCATTGACAGGGCACAGCTGCGACCCCGGGGGTTGCCCAGACAAGCTGCCTGTGGCGGTTTGGGACAAAC
>NW_010431296.1:0-342 GCF_000710305.1 Buceros rhinoceros silvestris
CCAGCACCCTCACCAAGCAGCTCAGCCCCCACGAGCTCCCTCCTGGTGTGCTGCCACGCAGCCACTTCCTGAGGGCTCAGCGCAGGCGGCAGCACCACCCCGCAGCACCCACCGCAGGGGCTTCCCCCCACTCCTGGCCCAGCCGCGCTGGCTGCCGGTGACACTGCCTCAGCTCCTGGAGGAAGCTCGGGCTCTTCCCAAAGAAGAGCAGGAGGAGTGAGGAGGAGCGATCAGACGGGGGAGCGGGATGGAGGAGCTGTCAGGGAGCATCAAAAGAGCCTCCCCAGACACACCGCGCTCTTCCCACGGCCGAGGGGAGTGCGGAATCGCGGCGCACGTTTC
>NW_010431297.1:0-257 GCF_000710305.1 Buceros rhinoceros silvestris
GGGGGAGCTGAAGCACCTTCGAAGGGACGGACAGGGGACACTGTAAGGGAAAAACTCTGAGCTCAGCTATGGGGGCAGAATCATCATTTTGGAGGGTGGGGAAAGCAGAGAAATAATAAATAAGTCTGTAAATAGGCCTGTGCGTCGAGAAATGCCAAGTTGGACACGAACTGCATAAACCATGGAGCAGGAAGCACAAAACACAAAACTCCCCGTCGCCATCAGCGCCTCCATCTCTCTGTCTGTCTCTGCTCTTA
>NW_010431297.1:426-673 GCF_000710305.1 Buceros rhinoceros silvestris
ACGTGTTTGCTGGCGGGGTAACCGCGTAACGATGCCGGGGTTGGCCGCCAGCACTGCCCCACTGGGAGCCGGGGGGAGGCAGGGAGGGAGGGGCCACACCGCTCCCCTTTTTGGGGGGTTCAAAGGGTTTCAGTGAGGCAGGCGGCGCTTGTTCCCTTCGGCTGCGATGGCCCCGTCACAACGCTTCATCACGCGGCCGATCTGGGAGCTGTGTCAGGGCAGCACCACCACCCCAGATGCCCTGTGC
>NW_010431298.1:0-257 GCF_000710305.1 Buceros rhinoceros silvestris
GCTTGTAGACCCTTGGAGCAACCCAACGCGGCTCCGTCCCCACCACCGCCCTTCCCATCCTCTTCTAGCTCACGAGACGTGCGCCAAGGACAGAAGGAGAAGGACTCGGGATGCTCCTGAGAGCCTTTATGAGCCCACCACAGTTGCACGAGATGCTCCTGGTTATCCAAAGGCCAAGCGCCAGAGGACCCTTCCCATCTGCCAACCCACCCTGGGGTGGGCGAGACGGCCCCAACAGATTGGTTTTCTGTCCTGGG
>NW_010431298.1:482-1109 GCF_000710305.1 Buceros rhinoceros silvestris
CCCCCGCAGCCTGCCCCCTGGGAGGCACAGAGCCTGGAGCAGCCTCTGGAGCCCTTCCCTTGTGGGGGTGTGTGTGTCCCCCCCCCGCATGGGACGATCACACCCCCTGTTAACGCTGCCCCACTGGCCCCGGAGCCCCGGTCCCCCGCCGGCACGTCACCCTGATTGAGCCGCAAAGCTCCAGCTCCTCGGTTCGCTCTGCCTCCAATCGATGGGCGCAGGCGGCTCCGATCAATCCCGCTTCACCGTGTGCTGCTCGCCCTCCCAGCTGGTCCCGCTGCCTTTGTTCCTGCAGAAGGGGAGGTCGGGCATCGCCCCCCCGACAGCACGGACCTTGGCTCCCTGGTCCCTGCTGGCACCGAGCACGGCCTCAGCTCTCGGGGTCTTGAGGCAAACATCCCTCAAACCCGGCATCTGTTGGTGGAAGACGCGCTTCTCCCCGCGGGGTGCCGGTCCTGGAGTCCTTTGTCCCTCCGCTGTCACCCAGCTCTCCCTCCCGCTGGCCCCTTTCCAGGGCGCTGCACCCAGGCTGGTGGAAATGAAGCTGCCCACGGCTCTCCACACCTCGCCGAGCGTTAATGAGATAACGGATGGCGCTGGAGAGCGGTTACGATACTCCGGGGCGCG
>NW_010431298.1:1297-1753 GCF_000710305.1 Buceros rhinoceros silvestris
CAGCCGATGTGTCCGGCTCTGAGCTGGCAGGTGTCCGCTGGCGAGTTGTCGGCTCTTTTGGCCGTTTTGCACGGTTTCAAACACTTTGTGATGATTTCTTCAGACAGAATGGTCGGGGAGATGCAAAAAGCCTCTGCAAGAATTTGCTCCTCACGCTTTGGGCACCCCTCCACATCTGGACAGGTGGCATCTGAGTGGCCCAAAGGCACCCCCAAAGTCCACTGTGTGGGTGTGGGTGCAGAAATGTCTGAGTTGTGACACTGCGGAGGAGCAACGTGTCCCATCGCACTTGGGCCTTGGTGCGGGCTGACGTTCTCCGGTTCCTCCGGGCTTTGCCCCAGCTGGGGTGGGTGGGAGTGGCTGCTCCATGCCTGGTTGGAGCTGGGGTATGCACAAGGGATGAACGAAGCTTATGGCATCAGCGGTGGCCCATGGCAGGGTGGGCTGCCCTGTACC
>NW_010431298.1:1870-2484 GCF_000710305.1 Buceros rhinoceros silvestris
GACCTGCCCATCCCTCCCACCCTCCCCGTGGCCCCGGATGTCTCTTCTCCACGCTAGAGAGCCCTGGGCCATCACCCACCCCGTGGGCAGGAACCTTGGGCCATCCTGTCACCCTTCTCTGCGCCTTTCCCAGCTCCCCTCATCCTCGGGATGGGGGGACCAGGACTGCACGCAGGCTGGGTCCAACCAGGGTGTGGTGGCCCCTCCAATGTCACCTCTCCCTTTCCCTGACCCTTCCTATCAGCTCTGATGCGCGGTTTAGCCACCTTGACCTCTGCTGGCTGCTGAGGGCACGTTCTCCTGGACCATCAGAGCTCCGTCACTTCAGCCGTGAGGTGGGGCTTGGCTTCCCCATCGTGTCACCAGCTTTTGTCTCATTTTGTCGCCGAGCTCTTCGGCTGCTGACAGTCCTCCCGCTGTGCTCAGTGCTCGTCCGCAGCGCCTAGAATTTATGGACCTCGTCCCACCAGAGGACCTGCCTACGGGACACAGGTGCCCGCTCCCAGCTGCATCCCCCACACATGCCTGCTAGCTCTTTCCAGGAAAGCCACCAGCGCTGGAGAGAAGGAACTCACTTCAAGAGAGCTGCGCCGCCTCTTCCCCGACACGTCACG
>NW_010431298.1:2567-2953 GCF_000710305.1 Buceros rhinoceros silvestris
AGGGAACCCACGTCAGGAGACCTGCGCCGCCTCTTCCCCGACACGTCACGTTGCTCCATCTGTCCCCTGACAGCGCCAGCTTCCTGCTCCTTATGCCAAGATTTGTTCATTTGCGGAGAACAGATGTGTCACTTCTCCGGCTGGGGCTCCCCGGCTGCCTCCCGGGAAGGTGGCACAGCTTTTCGGCATCACGGTCACCACCTATCTCACGTCCCCTGCGGTACCCAGAGCTCGGGGGAGGTTGAGGTGTCACCTGGCAGAGGTGGCGACCTCCCGGTCCCTGCCGTGCTGCACCGCAGAGCTGTTGTGTGGAGCTCCTGAGGAGGGAAGGGGCTGGAGCCACCACGGGGGTTTCTCAGCTCCAGCTTTTCTCCGAAGCTGCAGAA
>NW_010431298.1:3143-3528 GCF_000710305.1 Buceros rhinoceros silvestris
CGGGGAAGAGGCGGGGGGCGGGGGCACCTGCCAATTGGTGCCCGACTCCAGTGACACGCTGCTACATTCAGCCCCCGCATCACCCGCAGGTGACTCACCCTCCAGCACCTCCCAAGATGGTGCAGGAGCAGCGACCTTCTCGGCTGAGTCACCGCAGCCGCTGGGCTGTGTCCCACCGCCCAGGGTTCAAGCGGAGTGGACCACATGGCCCGAGCACTCCCAGACCCAGGGGAAGTCCCGCATCCCCTTGCTGGCCGCCTGCCGGACAGGGTGAGCAGGAGAAGCTGCTCCTGGCAGCCAGCAGGACGGATGACCGTGGAGAACACACGCGGCTCTCCGCGGGGCTGCTGGGAGCCCGGAAGCCGTTGCCTGGCTTTTTCTTCCC
>NW_010431298.1:3712-3985 GCF_000710305.1 Buceros rhinoceros silvestris
ACCCCATCAGTGAGAAGAAGGGCCATGCTGGGACCGCGGAGGAGAGCTCCCGGGCCCTCCGGAGAGGGAGAAGAGGGTGGGAGCAGAGCTCCCGCTGCAGGGGTCCAGCCCCGGGTCGCTGCAGGTCTTGCAGGAGGCCTCCTGTCCCCTCATTCCCATGGTGTGTGACAGTGAGCCGGGACACAGCCGGGGTGGTCCCCTCCCAACTGAGGACTGTGTGCGAGGTGGCTCCACCACGTCCCTCCCACCTTCTGGGGGTTCTGTGGGCTGCGG
>NW_010431299.1:0-397 GCF_000710305.1 Buceros rhinoceros silvestris
TCTGCAGGGGCATGGCGGCATCTCGGGGGCTTCAGGAGCACCTTGGTGGCACCTTCAGGAGCCCGGGGAGCAGCTCTGGCCCCGCCCCAAAGGTCGTTCTGGGGCCTGTAGGGCCCCACCTTCCCATGGGGCACCCCATGGGGCTTTTCCAATCCTCCTGTAGTATCCATGGGGTGTCCATCAACCCATGGAGCTCCAGAAGAACCTCTTAAACCTTCTCCTGGAGGTCCTCCAGGAGCTCCAAGAACTTCCTGATCGCCCCTTTGAAGGTTGCTTTGGGACCTTTAAAGGTCGTTATGGAGCTTATAGGGCTGCACCACCCTTGAGAGCGCCCTATAGGAGCTCTCCAACCCCCCATAGAACCTACAGACGCTCCACTCCCCCCTGGACCTCCACG
>NW_010431299.1:534-979 GCF_000710305.1 Buceros rhinoceros silvestris
TGCCCCATGGACCTCCAGGAGATCCCCCCGAGGCCCCCATAGATCCTCCAACACTTCCCAGAACATCCCCAGTCCCCCTTTGAAGGTCATTATGGGGCCTCTAGAACCCCCCCCATCCCATGGGGCAACCCATATGTGTTCGTCAACCCCCCGCGTAGAGTCTGTAGGAGTTCCACCACCTCATGGACCTCCAGGAGACCCTTCTGAATCCTCTTTAGATTCTTCAGCAGTTCCAAGAACTTCCTGATCCCCTATTTAAAGATCGTTATGGGGCTTATAGGGCTCCCCCATCCCATGGGGCAGCCCATAGGTCTTTTTCAACCTCCCATGTAGAATCTATAGGGGCTCTGCTGCCCCATGGATCTCCAGGAGACCTTCTTGAACCCCTTCTAGATCTTGCAGCAGCTCCAAGAACATCTCTGAACCCCTTTTAAAGGTTGTTACG
>NW_010431300.1:0-7283 GCF_000710305.1 Buceros rhinoceros silvestris
TGGCCGCGCACGCTGGAGCTCGCAGCATGCTCCGCCAGTCCCCAGCGCCGCCAGCTTCAGCTCTGCCTAAGCTACAAACCCTGGTTTCGTCTGATGCAAGCTGGCACTGCGGAGTCGCAGCAGACGGGCTGGTGTGCTGCCCTTCTTGCTGAGGTAAGAGAACGGGGCAGTAGCTGCTTCACCTCAGCGCTGCTACGAGGAGAGACGCCTCGGTGGGTTCATTGCTTGGAGATGTTTGCGACAATCTGACGGAGGAAGGACAAGTCCCTTCTCCAGAGGGACACAAACTGTCCGTCAGCCACGGACGAATCGGTCACACACTGCTCCTTTGTGCTACGTGTGGATTCCTGCTCTGAACAGCCCTAGCTTGTGTAACACCTCCCGTTTCTGGCCGAGGTGCTCCCGGAGCAATCGCCTCGAGTCAGTGCTCCTCTCTCAGCATGAAGAGCACGTCGGGCCAGCAGCAGGAGTCCTGTAACCAACCCATAGCCTGTGCGCTCGGGTCCGGGATGGACTGTGTCAGCACTCTGTGTGTGTCACATCCCGTTAGGAAACCGTTAGGAAATCGGATTTACCGCCTCAGGACGTACGAACGCCTTGTGGCCACTAGGAACTCGGTTAACGGTGATGGTACACACTGCTTTATTGTTCCGACTTTCTGGTCCACATCTACCAACAATCACTTCATGGTGTTCGTAGATACGTGTGTACGCACGAACACATGTGCACTTGCACCTTCTGCTTGATTTTACATCCGTCACACGCTGCTTGTGGCAGCCTGCGGGGTAGGTAAGGATTTTCAATTTTCCTTTTTTGTCCTCCTGGCCTGGGAATAGCAGATTTGGTTTTAATCAGCCGCTTTGCAGACTTGAACTTTGTCCTCCTGGAATACAGCGCCATTCATTTAAGGATTTCCCTCTGTCTAATAAACATTAATGAATCGCACTCTACAATTCCCTGGAGATCTTATCTCCGTTTCGCAGATGGGGAAAACAGAAACAAATTAATGGGTCTGCACACACCACCAGTCAAAGGCAGAGCGGGGGGAAGAACCCAGTAATCCCAGCACAATTCCCTGCTCCAGTAACTCTGTAAAAATGCGTTGCTACCCGTGCAGCCGCCCTGGCAGTAACCGCCTTGCGCAGGGCAGCGTGGTTACTCTCGGGCTGCCCGGGAAGACTGAAATCGCTCTTTACCTGAGGTTTAGCTTTACACGTAACTGCAGCTTCTGTGAGGTGGCAGAGGGCTGTAGCTCTGCCAGCTTCCTGTACCGGATTATTCCCGAGGATGCCTTTCTTCCCTCCTGAGCAGAGAGAGATCTCTTCTCTTCTGCTGAGCAGTGATGGGGGATATTCCGGTGCCTACTTGTACACCACAGGTTTATCCTTCTTCCCAGAGCACGGGCCTGACTTCCCAGGGAATTGTCTTGTCCTTCCCCTGGACAAAGCGGTCCGTTCCATGACCAACACAGTCCTCGGTGCCTGTGAAGAAAACCGCATCTGTTACTTACACTGAGCAGGCAAAGACAGATAATTGCCTCGTGCTTGGAATCACTAAGTAGAGCCACTTTCTAGAAGGTCCCCGAGCTGAAATTTCGGTCTGAACAGAACCAGCCAACTGCACCCCTGTCAGACAGGCAGCAGCGCTCCTGACAGCCGGGGTTTGTGCGGCACTGGCTGCGAGAGATGACTGAAAAGGCGTTATTCTTAAAACAGAGGAGGAGCGCTGTGAAGGAAGGTGTCAGACACAGCAAAAAACCAAACCCCCTTTTCCACCTCCATCTGCTGCCTCACCGTGCCCTGCTGCTAAACATGGACAAGTTGACAAGTTTTATTTCAAATTTTTCTCCAGTTGTTAAAAATTGCTTCTTTTTGAAGGCTGAGTGAGATGCCTTAGCCTTTCTCCAGCATAATGGATCGATTTTCCTGGTGTTTAGCCCCCTGCAAGGCAGCAGTTCCTCCAGGGCAGCCTGCTGTCAGGGCAGCCAGGTTACTCGTAGCTGCAGTCACAGGTTTCTGCTAAAAAAAGGCTGCAGGAAATACAGCACTGGCAGCGGTCTGCACTCCTCCTGGCTGAGCTTGCTTCGTTCAGCCGGTGGCAAGGGACAGCATATGGGCAGACCCAGGCTAGGAATTGCTCTGCCAGAATAAAATACCGGTATCTCTGCGCTGGGGAGGGATTTGCAGTGCCAATCTCCCGTCTCAGCTGCAACCTTGGGCATGACACAGCCCCTGTAGAAGCTCCCCAGCCAGATCTCGCTGAGCTGCTGCTGGCAGGAAGGGTGAGGTGTCTGCTACAGCAATTCCTCCTCCGCTTGCTGTGGTCCAGCCGACCCCGCGCAGCTTGCGCTGGAGCCTGCGCCCTCATCCTGTCCTGAGCCAGCTCCGGGGTGCTGCAGCTTAGTCTGTGCATGGCCACAGCCGCAGGTCTGCCCCGAGTGAATCACGGCGACAGACGCCGGTCTGGGTGCCCCAGTTCTGCAAAGGGCCCTGCACAAACCTGCTGTGTCCAGCAGAGGAGACCTGGCTCACTCACTGCAAGCCTCAGCTGTTAAAGGCCAGCTTTCTTTCACCTTCAGAGTTGGTCTGTGACAAGCCAGCAATTCGTGTTGTTGATTTACCACCCTCACACGTACGCCTGCATCGCCCTTGTTAAATTTAACTGCAGTGTCAGCGCCACAGCTGTTTCCCAGGCCAGTACAGGACTGGTTGCTGCTCCTGCCAGGTGCCAGTGTGGACAGAAAGGTCGCGGGCGGGGGGCAGGACTAGGCTTTGGCTCAGCTGTTGGCGTTCTCACACAGAGCACAGCCCATCCGTCTGTCTGTCCGTCCATCAGCCTGCCCCCACGAACCAGACAGGTGAGGAGCTGAGTACTGGAAACCATTCAGTGCCGCTAGTACAAAGCCGCAACCAAAGCTCTGCGCTCTCTGTGGTTTATAAAAAGCTTTCAGAGCAATCCTCCAAGCAGCCCCTGGATCTGGGGAATTATCTGTGCTGAAGCACAAATGCAGAGTGGCATGGGAACAGTCTCCCCGGAGACTGGGGTGGGCTGGATTGGAGAATACCTACATCTTTAAATGGTGCCTGAGACTTTCGCCTTAAATTGGAACATTTTCTTCCCACGCTCAGCTAAGAACATGAAGGGAGGCAGCAGCTTATGGGCAGTTAGCACACACACCAACTACTGAGAGCCACCAGCGCAAAAAAACCCACCGGGCACGGGCCAGACCCATCTCCCCGGATCTCCTCCCAAGGTATTTCACTAATTCATGGCCCTTGGTACCTGTAGTAGTGAGAGCTGACGGCTATTTTAAGACCTTCTCATGCTTGCACTTCAGTTACAACCCACGGGAGGCTTCTAATCTATTTCTGTGTACCAGACACCATTTCTCTTCCGGCTTCTGTATCAAATGTGCAAAATAATCAATAACTCGCTTAGGCTCTACATCCCCATTGCGGTGCGCCGTGGCTGTGATTTAAATATATCTCTGTGACTGTGAAATAAGCGATACCCTAAACTATCCTGGAACTGTCCTCTTGTGTGTGACAGCACCTCCCACCACCCAAAGTACCTCTGTAACCCGACTGTTCAATCTAGGACAAAACACGGCTCTTTTGTTCTGTATTAGGACCGCGGAACACAAGCAGACGACTGCTTTCCCAGCCTCTGTCCTGGTGGAGGGGAGCACGGGGTGAAGAATTAACCCCTGCCATGAGCTTTTCCCACGACAAGTCATTAAGAAAAGCCAGATCTTCTCAGAGCTCCCCCAGAATTAGGTGGTGATGAGCTGGAGACAGCCACTGCCTTCCCCCGCTCCCGCAGCCCTCCTCACGCACCGCAGGTAACGGCTCGCAGAGGTTACACGGTGAGTTCCTTCCACGGGCTGGTTTGGAAGGGCCCGAGATTGATGCAGCTAATTGAGAAGAAAGAAGCAGGTGTGAAACGCCTCCATCCCGTCACACCTTCTGAGGCAGGAACAACCTCAGCCCTCGCTCTCCCCGGGGCCGGCGGGTTGCAGCGGGGAGCCGGGCTCCGGGAGTTGGCTTGGCCAAGGTTCCAAGTGACGCAGAGCGAGTCGAAGTGACAAACACCCACATCCCCGGGGTGAGGGGTCTGGCGAGACCCGACCAGCACCAGAGGGTCACCCTGGAGATCCAGGGACAAGGAGACAGGCCTATCAAACAGACCAGCAAAAACATCTGCGGTGTTTTATCTGTGAATCTACACACCAGAGGTTCCATTTCCCGATTTCCTCTCGTCCCTGTGCTTAACCCTTCGTTATCTTGAACCGCGGGTGTCTGCAGTATCCCGTGGCAAGAGCAGAGCACACGGCAGTCACACGTCCTGCTAATGACTTCATTTCTTCCACCAGCTCTGGAAAAACAAGAACAAACCCAATCCCCGGTCGTGCGTAATTGTGGCCCTGTTATTGGCGGATCTCACACTGAACTCCTTCATGAATTTTAATGCGCAGTCCATTTTCTTCCCACTAATCCTGCATTAGGCTGGACGCCTTTACAGACTGAACATTTGTCCCTCCTAGCAGCATCGTGGCCACTTGTCCCCAGGCAGTGCCCGTCTCTCAGCTGGTCTGTAAGTCTCTTTTTCCAGCTAAAACCTCTTCCACAAGTCATCAGCAACAAGTGGGAGCCCTCCAGGGAATTCTCCTTTCCCAGGGATTGCAGGATTTCTGGGTTGTGGCTGCTGAGCGACACACAGGGGCGACACACGGACAGTTGTACCCCACCGGGGGCTGCCAGGTGCTCAACAGCCTTAGCTCAGGCGGCATTTCGGTTCGAAAGCCGGGCAGCATCACTAGATACTCCAACCTGACCTTCTGCAAAATGCAATTTGAGCCTGTTATTGCGCTACTAAATTTAGCAGTCTGTCCAGCTGAAGCGATGCTTCCGAAGGGGAGGTACCTGCACTCGGTTGAGAAGGGGCCGCAGCCACAGCTGCCCTCGGACCACGTCCCCGCAGGGCGGCTCTGCCAGGGCTGCCGGGGGAGCGGAGCCTGCAGCCCACCGCGGCAAGGTGCTCTTTTTGTGTGAGCTGTTCAGAATACCAAACCCTGCCCCTCCCCGTGTCCCACAGAGCCCTCACGAGATGAGAACGGAACGCTGTGCCGGCCTCAGCTGTAGAGGTCTGAAAATACGGGAACCTGGATGTACAAATGTGTGTTAAGGATGTTTCTGGTCCTGACTGAAAGCGTTCCCAGTTGCACTAATTTGCATTGCTTGCAGAACCAGCGGTAATATTCCTTTTCAGAGACACACAGAACATGGCCGGGGTTTCGAGGTTCCAGCCCTGGCGATACGTGGTGCCGGCGTGTGCCGGGAGTGCCGCCGGCAGGCAGGCACGCGCAGAAAGGAGTCTGGCTTCAGGTCTGATGGGACTTGGACAACACTGACCTTATGAGGAGCCGAGTCTGGACCAGGCCAGCGAGTCCCATCTGTTTCTTATTTCTGTAACGAGCAAGTTAAACCCTAAATCCACACAGCTCTGAGCTTCGAATCCACACGGTGCAGCTCGAGTCCGTGGCTGGCAGGGACGGCGGCTGGCCCGGCACGGGCTCGCTGCTGGAATGAACGCCGGGGTTCACAGCCCGGCGTTCCGCGGAGGATCCGTGCCGCCGGTCGATGAACAGCCGGTCTGGGAGGGGACCTGGAGACAGAGCTCACGGGCTGGTGAACGAGTTGACCCTCCTCTTTGAATCGTTATTGTAGCACTCGTGGCCTTTAGTGGTGTTCTGAGGGTTAACCCGGGTTTGAGAGGCTCGCAGAGCAGAGCCCTCAACCCCTTTTTAGGGTTTTATGAAAAATAAAAGTGAGCATATTCAGAAAAGGCTTGTTTCTGTCCTCTGACTGGGAAGAGCAAAGCTGGAGAAGGCTGGTCTCTGAGCCCGAAGGGAATTGGGCAATACCAGGAGTGCAGAACAAACCCGGTAAATATGTAACGGCTGAGTAAGATGTAGATTAGAAAAACAGTCTGTGGAACTGTGAGGGTCCTAATTATTTTCCATCCATCGACCTTTACATTCAACACCAAGTTTTGATGCTTCCCCAGGCGCTGGGCGAGCGACCAGCCGTTGCTTGGAGGAGAAGCCCCGTCCATGCTCACCAGCGGCCGCTCCTGATCCCGCCCGACGCGGAGCCTCTCCTGAGCGTATCAAAAGCATTGTTCACTCTGCCTTTCCGGCTCAGCCAAAGACGTGATGACCTGCGCCTCAGAACTGGGTGTTTCGCTGTGTTTAGACTGGATTCACTGCCGACAGCCGATGCCGTCGCTCCGGTCCCTGCGTGTGTACACAGGCGCTCGGGGGGGTCTCAGACTGGTGACAACATCGATCTCTGGGGTAGGAATCTCGGTGCTTAGCACAACCGAGCGTATGAACCTCAGAGCACCTTTGGCACCTGAAAATACATCCTGGTCTCTCTGCCAGCGTTGGGTGAGTGCTACTTTAAGGTTCCTCTTTTCCAGCTAAGTGGACATTTTGCAAGCTAATTCCAGGGCAAACACAGAGACAGAGGCACACTCCTCCCCACAGGGTGCAGGAGGATGGACGGCTCCCTCAGGGAACAGCCACAGAAACCCCTGGCAGTAATGGTTCATGCCATCTCGTAAGATGTGGAAGCTAGAGCCCCAACGGTGCACTAGCAATCTGCCTCTTACAACAGGCACCTGGCCTGTGCCGCGAGCGCGCGTCCCCATCGAGCGAGCGCCAGCCACAGCCCCACAGCAGAGAGCTCTGCGCACCCTACCCCGCGCGTGGAGAGTGGGGGGGTGTCAGCCTGGTGTCAGGATGCCCACCTTCACCACACCTCCAGCCCTCCACCATCCTCCTCCAGAGATGCAACTGCATTTTCACGCAGTGACTTGGCCTGTCACCGGGGTGTTTCAGCCAGCCGCGACGTTCACAGCAAAATTGAATGTAAAGCACTTCCGCTAGCCGGCGTGACCAGCAGCAGCCCGACCGCATCGTCCTCTGGGCAGGACGAGGCTGCGGATGTAATTGCAGTTGCTGCTTGCTGGAGTGATGCATTTTCACGGTGCATTTAATTTTACTCTCTAGTATTTAATTTTTTTCTTTTCCTGAACTTAAATAGAAAAACGACGCTGCCGGGCAGGAGGGAGGGCAGACCGGCCAGGCAGGGCAGCTTCTTGCCTGCTGCAGTGCCACAAGAAGAGGAGGTTAATTAGCGAGCCACAGTCAGCTCCTGGGAGCGCTCGGCACCTGCAGCCCCCGGGGCCGGCCGGTGCCCGCGGCAGGGCGAGGGGAGCTG
>NW_010431300.1:7468-7863 GCF_000710305.1 Buceros rhinoceros silvestris
AGAACCACCTGAACTGCAGAAACGCTTCTTCCCCCCTTTCACTTGGACCTAAAGTAACCTAAAGGTAAGTGCTGAGCTGAGCGAAACTCTTCATGAATATCCCACTACAGCGTCTGTGCCACCATCCGTCATCGTTTTCACAGGCAAAGCTCATCCGACGTGTCTGAGCTGTGCGTACCTCGCGCTGCTGCACGCTGACAGGCGGAATTACTGATTTTCCCTAATTCATCTTTTCTGTCTCGAAACACGGTCTCCTCTATCTAATTCGAATTGATCTTTTCACCCCATCTCCTTGACAGATCTACAGTTCAGTATTCAATTAACGTTTCAAGCATAAAACCGGTTCATGAGGCAGGCGCCAGCCCCCAGCAGGAACCGCAGCTGCTCCCGTTTCC
>NW_010431300.1:8013-8397 GCF_000710305.1 Buceros rhinoceros silvestris
CGTTTCCGCAAGCCACCGAGCCCCCGCGAGCCGCCTGCGGCCTCTGCTCTGGGCAGACCCACAAACCGCCCGCCAGCGGCGCGGAGAGCACCGGGCTAAGGAGCGTGTTCTGGCGGGGACCGTGCCACCGGGGGGCAAGGGGTGGAGGGACGGGTCCTACCCTGCCCAGCAGCGCGGGGTCAGTCGCCCCTTGCGGGATCTGCCAGCCCCGGCTTTCTGGAACCGCTTTATTGAATGGAACGTTCTGAAGCGAAAGGCCCCAAACTGCTCGGGGAGGGAGTACGAGCAGTGACCAGGAGGGACCGCAGGCTCCGCTCACCGGGCTGGGTTGGCAGAGCTCGGGCTTCACCCTGCGCCTGCCGATGACCCGGCCGTGGTGTGGGA
>NW_010431301.1:0-41021 GCF_000710305.1 Buceros rhinoceros silvestris
ACAGAGGGATTCGTTAAGGTAATTCGAGGAGCTATTAAAATTATTATTACCTCGACCCTTAACAGTTAGATACAAAATAGGTGCAACAATTTTATCATAAAATTCAAATGGGAAAGCACAAATTGTGTCACTTTTCCTTTATGCACTACTGCTTCTCTGCAAGTAGTCATTTCCAATGTTTCCCCTCTAATGTCCTTGTCCCTCTGCTAAATTGTTAGGGCACAGCAATTTCCTTTATATCTATTATTAGTAAGACTGCAAAAACCTTGCCTGGAAAGTTAGTTTCAGTTGTTCTCCCCCCCACCCCCGATATGATATACTGATTCTCTAAAAATTTTTATGGATTATTTACATGTGCATGTCAACTTCTGTGGAAAAACACGTCAGCTTATCAGCACACTTTGTGTGCACACTAGCTCAGTGGGTAGTTGATTTACATCATGTAACTGTATACTAGATCACCGATACACATGTAAAATGTCATTAACCGTAACTTGTTCTTCTATATCTTTTTCCTCGAATGGTCAACTTCACAATGCCACCTGTCACTTCATATAGCAACAGCAGTGGAAACAAGCCTCTGAAAATTTTAGAATCCATTTATTCTATTGTTTTCCTAAAATGGAGTTTCTGGGATTGATGAATTGCAGAGATACCGCTTCCCACCCCCATCTCTTTTTTTGTTGTTGTTTTTCAGAGTGCTTTTTTTTCATTAACAGACAAAAATTAGAGTCTGCAAGAAAAGCTGTAGAAAACAATGCATACTGGGCAGTACTCCTTATAATCCTTCTTCAAGCTGTTCTAGGATGAAGTCTGGTTCATACCGTTGGGGTTTTTTGTTTGTTTGTTTTGGGTTTTTTAAAATAAAAAAATCATATACGCAATGGAATAACATTTACCCTTTACAGGCAATGTCAACACCACTTTTAAGGAAAGCAGGTTTTTTTTTTTATGGAGCCATAAGAAAATATCAGTTATTTTATAGAAATACGAAACAGTTGTTTTAAATTCATTTCTCAACCAGGATTTGGAGACCGTAGGAGAATTCAAACAGTTTTTCCTCTTCACTCATCTCGCACTTCAAGCAGAAGACCAATCCTATTAGCACTGCTTGAAGACCCATCCCTGCTTTCAAAGACTGTGGCACCATGCCTTTACCAACACAGACAAGAACTCCTTAATTCTTTCGATCTGTGGTACTAATTGGTCCCCAAATGATGTTAACACGTCCGCAGCTATCTAACAGCGAGCACCTCAATGCTGCATCATTAATTTCTACACACACAAATTGTACTTAAAATGGAAACAAAATTAGACCATGAAGTACCAACGGAATTTGTTTCCAAGGCAGTGCACAACAGAAACAGTCAGCTTGCTGTCAAATCTTGGCATGTTTAGATGCAAGTATAGAATATGCTTTGGAGAAAGCATTTGTTCATTGACACATAGAGTTCCTAAACAGTATTAATCATTTGTGCTAACAGATAAAGAAAGCCATTAGCACTTGAACTTATACACACGAAGTAAAAAAAAACCCACACCATGATAAATATACCTCTATAACCCCAAGGCTCAGTATAGATGGTAAAAAAAACCAAAACCAACCCCCCAAAAAGCCCACTACACAACCCAAACCAGCCTCTTCCTTGTATGCCCATTCACTTAAGTACAAGAAGTTAAAACAGGTATTTGAGAAAAATGGGCATAACACTACCAAGAAAGTAGCAGCACAGTTTCATTTCTTACATAGTACATGAAATAAAAGTCTTGTCTATTCGTTTCTAGTGGACATCAGAGACAAATCTTCAGCATGGATTTAACTGAAGTGAAAAAGTATCCTTTTTAGAGAGCTTTGCCAATGGGACAGGCAGAAGCCTCTCAGGAAGGCAGATACTGAGGAACATCATCAGTAACAGCAGCTACCAAGTACACTCAAAGTTAGTTTTAAACTCTGTGTTAATTGACAACTATGAATTAGTCGCATTTATTGATGGTAATGTCAGATAGTAGTGGGTTCATGGTTATTTCTGATAAGTCAGTTAACTACTGAATGTGTAGCATAACATACAAGAAGAATCAGCTAAAGGTTTCCCTGAATTTTTTTTTTTGAGACTTCATACAGTGCAGTATGTAATCAAACTGTGTTTAATATATGGCAGGGGTCTTGATCTCTTTGCCACTACACTGGTTGAGGTTATATCTACTGGATTACTTCAGAAAAAAGGCTGACAGGAAGTAGACTACTCTGTACACAAGTGGAAGAAGCAAGCATAAGTAGATGAAAGACTGGAGTGAGTTCAGAGAAGGAGCTTAGTCCTGTTCATTGATTCATTTAATAAATGTATAAACCAACCCCTACTACTTGTTTCAGATGTTACTGATCTTTGCTATTGCTTGTTCCTTCTTCCCATAATTCCTTCTCCACTAAAACAGCACAGTACTTCCTTAAAGTCTCTTGATAAAAAGCTGCAGCTGAATGAGTTAACATAGGACTATCAAAGCAGCAAAAGCTGCCTCAGAGCACCACACTTGGATTACCCATTAATTCTCTTCCCTGTTTCTCCAGTTTGAAGATACTGTACAACACCAGCAGAGAGAACACTTTTTGGAAAAGAAAGTCACTCCATTAGCTTCCTCTTTGAGTAGATCTTGTAGTAGTACTACTGAGAGCAGATCTGAGTAGTACTTATACATCAAGATTTTATTTCCATTTCCCTTCTACTTTGAGTTTTCCCATCACTGTTTTCTGAATAAAACAGCCTATTTATCATCCCAATACCCATAAAAAAGTTACACCTGGATCAAGAACCAACAAGAGAAAAAGCATGTTGGGTTACAGGTAAGAACTATATTGACTGAAAATAATGACTGAAATTCAGTGAGAATAACAGGTATGACAACAAAAATTCCCTGTACGTACTGATACTTTCCAGCACTTATGTTAAAAGCCACTAAAATGTAGTTGTATGTAATGACAGGTAGAACCATCTGGTACTGTCAAACATTTCTGAATTAAAAAAGTTAGTTTTTAACAGCTTTCAGATTTGTGCTAGAAGTTAGTCATAGGAAGTCACATTACTCAAGTTAAAATGCACCAACCACCTTAGCATATTTCTGGTATTTGTGCAACATTTTTTAAGAAATGTTATCCATCTCACTAATTAGCCTTAATATTGATCACTTGCCACTGATGCCCATGTTTCAAAAATCCAAGTTTTAAAACATCAAATACTTGTAAAGACTTTGAGCAAGGTCAACAGCAAAATGCATTGCTGGTAAAAATATTCGAGCAATATATATGCTGAAAATATGAAGATTCAAGAGATGTACTTTTATGATACTAATTTCAATGTCTCAAAGCAAAAATGTCCCATGAAAAAAAATTGCTGAGCTGCAAAGACAGTGTTTTGTAGCCACAGCCTAATACTTCAGCTGAGTAAGTGAGAAGTTTGAAGTCAGAGTTCTACTGCAATCCCAAGTTTTGGAGCTAAGACGACAACTATTACCCAGTAGACTATTGCAAGTTTTAAAAAGAATTATTAAAAAAAAAAAAAAACCCATTCCTTAGTTTCAATGTGCACCATTGCTGGGTTGGGGAGTGAAAAGAAAAAGAAAAACAAAAGTCAGCGTTACAGTCAGAGATTGCAATTGCTGTCCTGAGACTCAAGTTAAACAGTGCTGATGGGATACTTCTACAATATATATGACAAGAATCATCAAGCTTTGGACGGACACTTGAATGCACAGACTACAAGTGCTTTAACTGTATATACACTACAAAACAAAGCCATGTAGACATGTAAAGATGTGTCCATAGAAACACAGTGGACACAGATTCACATGGGAGAAACGTATTTGTTACAAGAGAGATAGTTCCAGTTACAGTATATTATTAAAACCCATGCAACAGCATCTTAATGTACGAAGAAGTTAACTGAAGTTAATTAATGGATTATTGGAAAAACATGTCACTGATAGGTTAATTTTCCTTTTTTGTTGTCTCATCCCTGTTTTGAGACTTACCAATAAGTATATTCAATGTTCAAGATACAGGATTAATAAGTTTCAGAAAACTGTCAGTCTACTTGACTGAAAACTGTCTGCTTCAAAGTTGCAACTCCTTTGCTGTACTCACATTCCTTTCAACTCTGTGCTTTAAGTTCCAATTTTCTCCATACAAAAATGACTTCTAATTGTGGAGCGTTGCCCTGAACTGATGTTAGAGCAAAGCATTAGAATGACGTAAATCAAACAGTCATGATCATAGCAAGCAGACTAATAAAGCGCATTGCTTTGTTTTACTTACTGAAAAGTATTTAACACTGTTTTGACTACATTCCCATGAAATTATTAATGAATTCTTTGACACTGTTCTTTCTTACCTCCCACTCTTTAGCAGCATCTTCAGTGGTAGTTTCTTCACTAGTTTCAGACTCTTCCTTCTTTTTCACTACTATAAATCCAGGTTCCCGAAGAGATTCCCCAGTATCTTCTGCATATATCTCTGGACTCCACTGGATAAAGAAGACATACAAGTGATCTGTCCTAAAGAAGTCAAGTAACGGTACAGAAAAGAAAAATAAGGTTTGTGAATTACTGGACATGATCCAAAAGATATTTAGCATTTAAGATTAAAATGAAAATACTTACTATTTCATGTTTTATTAGTTATTAGAGACACATTTGAAAAAAGCTAGTTTTTTTCTTTTTCATTATATGAAAATGACACTGGAAGAAAACCAGAAAACAAGCTGACAAGTGACTAGCTGTGTTTTCATAAATGAACCACTTTTCATAAATTCAACCACTACTGCCCCATTGGAAATATCTATGTACAACTGACATAACTTCCAAAATAAAATACTAAGATTTTTTAAGTTTTTTTTAAAAAGAGTTACATAAAACCAAACAAAATTGGATTTTAAAAATGCCTGTCTGCACGTCTGTTTTCCTCTCCTGGAAGAAGCTGCACACTCCCAAGGCATGTAACCAAAATTATACAGACTGTGGGAACTACTACACTATGAGGAAATAAGGCTGAAAGTGTGCATATATAGAGCTAAATCATAGACTACAAACTACAGTAATTACTGCAGTAAGTAGCAAGATTCAAAGCTAACTCCTTTTAAGTTACCTGCCTCAAATGACATGGTTCTCCAGTTTGGAAGAACAAAATGCTCAAATTTCCCAAACATAGTTACGTACAGCCCTCATAGATGTTAGTCTACACTGTTGAGCATTTCCTGTAGGTACACAGATGGAGTGCATTTAGAAAAAGGGCATGCGATGAATCCACTAGTATCTCTTCACGATGGAAAACACAGCTTTAGAGCTAGAGCTTTATGGCTCTGGTTACCAAGAATCTGAATATTCCTTATACCCCTCTTCAAAGACATTTGTTACAGCAAATCTGCATACTGGATTAGCATGAAGAACAATATTTGGATGATTACCCCCTCCTCCCTCCCCTCACTAAATCTCTGCAAAACTGAATACTGGAAAAATGGCAAGAGATACAGAGCACGAGTGTCTCAAAAGTGCATCTATAATCTTCATGTGCCTCTATGCCTAGAAGGATACAACACAGAGGTATGTAATAATAATCTCTGAACAGGATCAGTTATTCAAGGTCTGTTAAAATTAACATTCCTACATAATGATGAAAGGGAAAAATGAAACAACTCAAAACCCCTTTCTTTCTCTGATAGCAAGAGAAAATAAAACATTCCAGATGAATAACGGTAGATAAACTCTCCCACAAAGCCAGGAGAAGAAGCTGCAAACTCTTTGCACATGGAATGAAGTATCAACTTTAAAAAGCCTTAAGTAGGAAAAAAAAAAAGTCCTGATTTTAACTTTAAGGACTTGAAATTGTGTACAATTATAGCTGTTAAAAAAGGAAATAAAACTTGGTGTTTAAGGAACTCTAAGATACTCCTTTCTAGGCTGACTCATTTGAGATAATGCAGGTTTGTCAGATAACTACTTTTTTTTCCTCTTTCTTAGCACTAGGTCACAAAGACAACTGGGTTGACACTAAGTATTCTGACCTACGCAGAGTAGTACTCAGGAAGGTTAACACGGAATTAAGAAAACACCCCACTACTACCACATATGTTTTTGTACACAAAGTCAGAAGACGCACATTGGATGGATAAAGAACAGATTACTGAATCTTCATGCAGTTAGTGAGAGAAACCCTTCACAGGCAGAGTAATTTCCAAGGAGATCAGATATAAACTGTAAACTAAGAACTATCTCTTCTGCAACAGATGATGAACTCTGCTTTAGCTGAAGTTAAGTACTTGCTCTGCTACATTAGAAAATGAAACAGACAGTAATCATTTTAATCAGTTGACCTAGATATCACTGCCATATATGAAACATTTATTTGAAATATGATATGAATAGAACAAGAAAATTAGAGTTGAAGGTAACCACAAGAGGTCACCTGGCCCAGACAGAATTAGCTATACTGGAGTCAGTGCAACAGACTTGCCTGAAGAAATTGCACAATCTCCACCATTAGGGGTTGCAGGGGTGATTTATAAAAAGAGGTTAGTGATGTGCTAGTGTAGAGTCAGTTCCGTCTGTTGGAGAATTCCAGTATTTTGATGTCATTTCAGTCCATTACACACTTCCATTCACAGTGGACACAAAAAAAAGACTACTGCCTCTCTTGTTGCAGTCAACTTAATTACAAAATGATTTTATGTTTGTAAATCCACCTTTTCTCCTTTAGATTAAAGAACCCCACTTACTTCTAATTTTCTTTATATGTTACACTTTCTAGGCATTAATTAGTCTTGCTGCTTTCCTCTGGACTCTCTCCAATTGATCCATATCTGTCCCCAACTGCAGTGACCCAACTGGACATTCTATGCCATTCAGCTCAAAAGAAAAGATGGAAAAGTGACTTGATCATTGTGTGTAGGTACTCGTACAAGATGATAGCTGCTAGTTTTTTGTTGGTTTTTTTTTTCATCCCCCTCTTCTGACAAGGATATAATAATCTCCAATACTTCCCAAAATCATATTCTGCTTGAAAAGAAGTCACAGTTTCCTAGCAGTAAAGATAATTTAAGAATTCAAGACTTTACCAGTGACTGAGCATGGACAACTCATGTCTTTGAATCACTGCAATGAATTTAGTTCTTTTTCCAGAAGATATGTTTAACTTGCTTCCTGGAAAAGTTGCATGTTCCATATATAAAGATAAGACAAGACAGGAGAACCACAGCTAGCTCTTCTTTGGAGCTTTAAAAATTAGACAATATTTTTAGATAGTTTCCAAATAATGGCAAGCACAGATATGACAATAAAATCTTTGTTGTAGAACTCACTTCCTTCACCAGACACCGCTTACTTGAATCTTTCTTTCATTATTCATTTGCCACAAACACAAGCCTAAATAAATAAATCAAGTAACTACTGGTTGAACCTGCAAGGAACTCCAGTAAATCAGCCAAACTTGAGTATAGTAATGAGGTATTCCAGTGCTAAGTACAAGCCAATCATCAGTATCCTCCATTGTCCACCCTGGTTTATGTTGCTTTACAGACAACATCACTGAAAAATTTTGCATAGTGCAGAAAAAAAAGTTCAAAGAGCTACTGGAAAGTGTTGATTTTTACAGTCTACCTCCTTCTTACCTTTCTTGTGGAACAGCGAACCAGTACTCATGTTTTTTATCCCTCTGTGCATACTGTTGCATTGATGCACTTGCTTGCGAAACAAATGTTTTTCTCATGGGTTTTCCAACCCTGAGACGCAGAAACTTGTGAGATCGATGTCGTCTTTTTTCTTTTGTAAGAGAAGAACCTATTAGTCAAGAAAAAGTAAGCTATCCACAAAGTACCAAAGACCTTAACAAAATTATTAGTAGTAATTACCTGTCTGTGTTTCATTATGTAAATTGCATCAGCAAACTTAACTTCAGAATACACCACAGGTGAGTAACGCTAACATTCATTTCTGCTTCCAACCTCAGATCACATTATGACAATATTTCATCCATGCTTGAAAGTATTTCAGAACATATTCTCAATGCACATCCCACAACAGTGGATCAGACATCCCTTCCACTGTTAAAAAATATTCCATGTACATGCAAAAGATACAGCATCGTGTAAATATCTAAGGCCCAATTCATATATGTCAAAGCTGCTCATTAGTTTTTAATCTAAAACAGAAGTTCTGGCACTACTCATGGAAGATTGAGGTAATTTTAATTCATTAGCTATGTCTAACACTTCAAAGAGAAGAACACCACTTCAAGATAATGTATACTGGATGTTGCTGTATAGACTGTTTCTCTCCAGAATTCTGTTAGTTCAATTAAATATATGATTACTCAAGGTCTGGATTGCCAAGTCAGCACAAGCTAAAGGAATAAGCCTTCTCAAAATTGTTTGCTAGACTAATTGCCCAAATCCTAGAACCTGAGCTCCAGCCACAAGACACTTTAAGGCAAGGAAGGATGATGCAAATTTAAGAGTTCTTATGATCAGCTATGACAACAGAAGATTTAGCCTACCTCTGGTGTTACATGTACATACAGGTATGTTGCAATTTTCTAGTACACTCATCTTTACTGAAGAAGTTCTCCTTCAGTGTCTATGCAGACCACAGGTATGCTAAGCACAGAAAACATCACCTTCCTGATCAATAAACATCTCTGCTGAGTTTTCTTACTCAGATTCTCACCATAAAGTTTAGAACAGCAGTGATCCACAAAATAATTTTTGTCAGTTAATATTTAAATGTAATCTCCTAATTTTCCATTCCAATATTTTAGAATTATACTTGCTATATAGAGTAGGAAGAATAGCCATAACATGTATGACTTCATACATCTGTAAGCTCAAAGGTAAACTGTCAGAAAAAAAACAAATCCAAAAAGAACCCAAAATAAATGAAAAAAAAAAAACCCAAAACTCTGGCACATAAACTTTGTGGCAGTGTTAGAGAAGCATTCTTAAAATGATCTGATAATTGCGATTTGGTCTTTCAGATGCAGCAGTTTAGAACTTCTGACATAGAGCTCAGAGAAGTGGGACTTAGTTCCACCTAGCAGAGAGAATGAAAACAAACAATTTAGCCCTGCCCCAAATCTCAAAAGGACTATTTAAGATGCTCTTTTCTTTTGGTATGTTCTCCAATATATTTTTGTATATTTGGTACAGAATTCATCAGGAAAAGAAATTTTAGTAATGGCTATTGTGTGTCAGGCTTTTTCTTTTCTAAAATCTTGGCCAATATCCAGCTGACTAAGCAGCAAACAGACATGCTATCTTTAATGAAATTTCAGCTTGTTTAGACACACACAAAACTACAGAGTAATATAATTTCTCCAAAGTATCAGCTACATCTGGCTTTTATTTCAGTCCAGTGGTTAACCTAAGCATCTGTAAAAGCAGAGGAGAATATAAGAATCCTGAAAAAAAAAATATTCCGAGGGAGGTGTTTTTTAGCTCTTCTAGACTACTCATGTTATCAACTTGCATTCCATCACATGTTCAACATCCAGAATAAATAGTATTAATTCCAAACTTAGAAACATTTGACCTGTGCAAAGATCAACAAGTGGTAGTTCCCAAAAACCTAGATGCTCAAAACTCCCACAAAAGAGAAGAAAAAAACCCCAAACCAAAATCAACCAAGTCCTTGCTATATGTAGGAGATAAAAAGTCCTATCTAGGTAACTCAATGACACAATAGTAAGACTACTTCAGAGTTTGAGTCCGATAGACAGGATATTAGATAGCATTTCAGTTTTTAAGGACCTAGTGTTTTTTAGTGACCTGGTGTTAACAGACCTGATATATTAAGTATCGAGTGACCTTCAAGAGTTAAACAATAGACCTATGCTTTTACCTTGACTCTATTAAACTTGCCTTTAGACAAAGCCAGTAGAAGCTTCACCAAATATATTTAGATTGAGAAATATGAATTATTTACTGTTTTATATTCATTCTGCTCATGCAACATGCAAGAATAAGAAATGTAATTCCAACTGAAGTCATTGACTCAAAGCTCCAAGAAGTAACCTGTGCTTTTTTCTGATTTTTCTGTTTTACTCCCACAGCCTTCAGTGAGGCTGTAGACCATGTGCAGAAGGTTTCTAGCCAGCACCCTGTATGCAGATATTTTTTTTTTATTACGTACGTATATAATCTGTGACTGTAGATCATTCTGCAGGAAAAACCTGTAGTGCCACTCAATGATACAATCTTTTAGGAAACCAACAGAACTAAAACATCTTATACGATGGAATTACAAATAATATTCAACTGTAAGAAAAGCAGCAATCACAGCAAAAAACACTTGTGCTTGCATTTTTTAAAAGCCACAACCAGAAACTACTGCTAGCTGGCTGTTTTGCCACAGGATTTCCTTTAATATTTGAGGCATTAAAGCCAAACTCATCACAGATGATGCAACTATTAATCTGCTTCAAATTCCGAAGTTCAGATCCTTCCTAACAAGGGAAAAACAAACCCCAAAACTATCCTAAGTGTAAGATGAATTTCTGTCATTCGAAGAATATGCCTCTCTATTCAAACCAATCTCAACTTTTAATTAACATAAGCAATTTGACCCTCAAATGCACTTCACATGTAATCTATTAATTTGTGATAGGCATAAAGATACATTTTCTTTCTAGCCCCCTCAAATAATTGATCATTATTCAGAATTACAGTTACAGGACAATTAAAACTAGTTTATGTCCATTAGTAAAGATAGTAAGGAATCAGAAAGTAACCTATGAATTTTTTAAAAAGCAAAATCAAATACATACAGAAACATCTTTAAGTTACTTAAAAGACACACACTTTTTTTTTTTAATATGAATCGAGTAACTTCAAAAGACTTCCAAGATAACTTCCAACTAATAATCCTAGGGCCTGATCTTTGCAGAGTAGTAAAGGTACTTAGGAAATAAGCCTAGTTGTTCCCCATATTCACAGCATTAGTTTCTTACTATCTAGCTCTTATTTATCCTGAGATATGCTTTTTCTATGCTCAGCCTTGTCCTAGTCAGCACAGAAGTATGACAAGATGCAAGCAAAACAACATTTTGAAAGTATCGAACAGCGTTAAAACTCCAGTGTTTGATGTTCACATCATAAACCTTACATCACAAGGTAGACATGCTATGAGTAAGATTAAATTCATTCCCTGAAATTCATTCATTTATATGTAACTGAGATTAAAATATAAGTGACAGCTGGCTGACTTCTAAGGAACACTTTTAATTTTGAGCTCTACAGTGACCAATGCATCACGGATCTAACTTCACAGGCTCATTTAAATCTCCCCTACAAAGACTGTGTGTTTTAATATGATCATAAGTATAATTTCAGTGAGGAAAAATGACAGTACCAAAAGTATTCACGTTTTCACTTCCCTGACCAAAATTTTCCCCATTCGTTCATATAAGGTATAGCTTAAGTATAACTGAAAGCCAGTGAGTGACATACACAATATATAGGGAGATGCACCCTACAGAATGAAAGAAAACAGAACTTCTGCTGAGCTGGGGGGAAATAAATTGCAAATCTGAAAGTTAACACACAAATACTGACTCACCTTCTAACTGCCCATCTCCTGCAGTCACAGTTTTCTGACTAAGTTCTTTCTGTGAACCCTGATGCATATTCTCTCTCTGTTGTTTGGTTTGTTGCATAGTGTGGGTCTTCCAGAGTTTGCGGAGTTTCTCAACTTCAGTCTCTGAGTCTTGTGTTTGCTCTCTCACTACATGTCCTTTGCTAGTTGTCTCTTTCTTCTGAGATTCTGTGGTATCTTCATAGCATGGACTTTCCTCTCCCATACTACTCTCTCCTCCTGGTTCTCTTCCCAGTGAGGAATCTTGATAGCTCCTCATCTCTGTTGTTTTGTCTTGCTCTTCACTACCACGTGATCCTTGCAAAGGCTGCTGAAGGACATCTGCAATATTTTCACAAGGTTCTTGTCCCTGCTTTATAAACATCTCAGCACTTTCTGAACCTAAGCTGTGGGTACCAAACTGTTCAACATTTACAATCATTTCAGCAGCAGGTTTTAAGTCACTGGCAGCTTCATTTGAGTCTGAAATGATTGTTAAACATTCAGCACTAGTCTGGTTTATTGTTTGGACAGATTCCGATGATGCTCCAGAAGATTTGTCCTGTCGAAGCTCATCTGATGAAACAAGTTCCTCACGTATTGGAGAGAGTTCTGATTCTGTGAAGACATCTTCTGAGAGGGACTCCTCTGTGCTCCTTGGGGCAGTACTAGCACTGTCATTGCCTGTATCGTGAACCCTGGAATCCATTTCATCCGTATTGCTTTTTGCAGCTTTCTTGGAATGGCAAAGGTCCCTCACAGACAGCTGCTCTACATCTCTGCTGAACAAATAAGAACATTACTATAGCAAGGGCCTCTTCCACCAAGCTCTTTTCTTTACTAAGTTTTGTTCAATGCTGAAAAAATTTAAGGGTGCTTTTAAAAAAAATATATAAACGAACTGAAAAAACCTTAATCCAGAGCATCAGTAATAGGAAGCAAGCATAAAGTATGTTCTAAGAGTAAGCTTATGGCAGACCTTTTGCAAGCATGACACAGATAAGACTTTTCAACTTCAGGACATTACTTTTGTCAGTAGAAGCTGTCCTACGAAACCAACAAGATTGGTTGAGATGCTTAAAGTGTAAAAAAGGAAACAAAAAAAACAGGGGAAAACCAACAAAAAGCTACAGACAACCATAAACTCTAAAAGTAAAAATTCTCCAAAATATTTTAAGCTTTGACTACCAAAGGTCTACAATTGTGTAGACCTATCCCACCCTTTTAAGAAGTTGACGCCTACCTCTGGTGAGAAATGAATGGTAGAAGTCATCTGGGTCTAACCTTAACCATCTAAGCTACTCAATGCAGAACAACAGGAACCATTAAGGTAGATCTTACCTCTCTGCTCATGGAAAATACCTAATAGTGATTAGTGTCTTCACCAGTCACGTGATCTTTAAGGATACCACTGTTAGGCAAAATAAATCCCAAGCTAATTGGTACAACTGAACAATTTAAAGAGCAGACACCAAATGTTTATAAGTAGCACAGTAAAAAAAAGCAAACATGAAAGAACAACTTACTTTTCCCCAAAGGAAATAATCTTATTTAAATCTTCCTTTCAAATAAGCTAACCAGAAATTCTATGAGCTTTAGAGAAGGACTACAAAGGGACTGTGAACATGCTCAACTATGACTCAGTCTTCTCCAGTATTGTCATAAAACCTGAGCAGTACATAACCCTCATAAAAAATTTCTCACGTATAAAGATAACTTCTGACTGGAGTTCTGAATGGCAACTCCCTTGCTACCACAAGTATGTCAAATCTTCCATTTCCTAGTGCCAAATGCTTTCGAGAAGCTCCTACCTTACTCTCCCATCTCGAAGGAGGAAAACCCATTCCTCATTCCTACAAAACTTTTTATTTAGTTAGGTCATATTACTGAGACTGCTAAAACTCAGGATGTTTGCAAAGTATACGCACCCTCTTATCCAGGTGTTATCAACAGCCTGATATTAAGCTTCTGCTGATGTAGCAATTTTGGTTACAAAGCATGTAGATTTGAGTTTAGGATTTATCACTTAGATTGTGCCATTTCCTTAATTTTTCAGGATTATGCTGGTAACATGCTTTTGGACAAGCACAAGGGCCAGATGAGAGTTCACAGCAAAATACTGAGAATCATTGTCTAGATTCCAGGTTACTTTAAGAAAAAAACAAAAACAAAAAACCAAGCAGTACTTTTTATTTTTCTTTCTCTGTGCGTATATATTTAACTTTACTTAAGAATCAAGCCCCAACACAGGGTATTTGTGCTGTCCCGCTGCTTTGGCAAATTTACCCACACCAGAAGTAGCTCAGGGTGTGCAACGCCAGCATTTGAGTTGTCACATGGAAAAGGTGAAACCTTCGTCAACAGGATGTGTACATGGAGAGGAAAGGACCTAAGTCCATGAAATGCCCTTAGAATATATTTTTAAGGCCTACTTAGCTTGAAGACAAGCTAAGAGTCATGAAATCTGTAAAAGACCTGTATGTTTTCAGATATTGTCTTTTCCCAGTTTCAGCTTAGATTACAGCTTATATACAGAACTCGTACAACAAAAAATTGCAGCTTTAAGAATCAAAGAATCTTTGATAAGTTTCTGTTATACGAATAACCTTATTCTCTATATGCAGGTAGTTTTTCCAAGTTTAAACAGGTTTGACAGTTGGCAAAATTGGGAGAGGAAGAGGGTTAGTTATAACAGTGGAATATTTAGGAAAAAAAAACAAATAATGGGAAAACATTACTTAGGTCTCAAATAGCTTAAGACATACAGATCTTTTCAGATCTATCTCTGGCTGTTGGGAATTCTGATTACAGACTTAAGGAATTTGAATTTTCCCCCAAATTTATAAACACGCCTCAAATTTTGATGAGGTTAATGCACAAAAGTGCTGGGACTAAAGAAACACTAGAAGGTAGTGTTCCATGTAAGTTTATAAAGATGACCAGAAAGATAAATCAAATTGGACATACAGGGCTCTGAACGCACAGTGCGACCTTTTATGAGACGTGTTTTCATTCCATATGCATTTATATTACAAACAAAACAAACTCCATGTGCTACGAGAGCACAAAAATCAAGAGGGCACTGAAGGTAAATTTATAAGTCAGCACTGAGTCATTAAGAAACTAAACATGCTAGTAGTTGCAAAACAAGTCTTTTTACAGTATTATGATTCAAATATGTAGATTTAAAAGAGTAATAAAATTTTCATAATCTCATTAATTGCTCTATACACCAATTGAAGTAGGATATAGGAGCAACTTTTTAAAACTCAATTTGGAAAATAAAACTTCCAGAAACTAATCATGCTGAAGGCATCATCATTCTACATCAAAAGCCCCAGAAGTACTACTATAGTAATATGTACATTAGCTGCTTTTTCAGGAAACACATGGCTTCAGGTAGCAAACAAGACCATGCCAAGATACCAGTTTACTATCAGGTCTCTGCTGAAACTGAGCTTACAAATGGTACAAGGCAAGTTATATCTTCTGGGTGTCCAGATACAAAAGATTATCAAGAAAGAAATGCTTAGAAGTGTAAAAGCCCCTTTTGTCAGATGTACTAAGTATCTTTACACCTTACTTAAAATGGTTGCATATTTTAAGAGTTAGACATCAGGCAAACAGCGTTACACTCTCACACATACAGACAACTCTGCCTTGGTTAAAGGAGTCCACCCTGCTGCAGTTAGATAGTAGTCTGGTAGTCTGCAAATGTTTGTGATTTTTTAGGCTGCGAATGGTGCATGATATTTCTTTAGTTTTTTAAATCTTTCCTGGCTTTAATGTTAGAATTTATCCTGTTTCCAAGAACCATGTAAAACTTAGGCAACAGACAGAATGGAACAAGGATTTTTTCATAATGCTGTTTAAAGTCACTTTGAAATGCCTCCATGTAAGCACCAGTGATGCAAATCACTGACTTGCTCAAAGACCCAAATTCACTGTGTTCATACCAAACAAGGCTACACCCAAAGACGAATACGCAGTTGCTCCCCTAGCTATAAAGGGAAAAAATATGCTCCTAATGCCACACACACAAATCTCCGAAAATTAGTCTTATGATCATTTATCAGAGCAACAAGAGTTTGAGAATCAATTGGAAAATTATAAGCAATAATGATTTGCACCTAGATCTATTTAGTTTGGACTTTTCTACCCAGTACACCAGTCTTTAAGTTACTGAAAAAAAATCAAACACATCTATTACTGTTTTCATAATGGGGAAGCAGCACAGGAAGTGGTGTGGGACCTCTCGCTGTATGCCAATTTTTAAGAGATTGTTGGAGCAAATTAGAATCCATGTATAGAGAAGAGGATTTATTCTATTTAGTACACAGAATGTGAGAACTTAAGGTAAAACAAGTTTTCTCAAGGGTCTAAGACAGTCTCTGATACTTTTTTTAAAAAAGGAAAACAACAGAAGGAAATGGTTTTGCTAGTTTTGTATGGTCAGCTATAGTTGATATTTACTCAAAGCTTTATAAATACTATTCTATCTTACATGTTTAAAGTATCCTTAATTTTGCTGTCCACAATTTCCTTATACAGAGCAGCTGACATCACTTCTTCCATTGGACACATGATGCCATACTCTTCACAGCCGTTCTCTTGGACCAGAGGATCCATTTTATGAGGATCAAACATTATATTATTTGGCGTCACTAGCAGCACACCATTGACCGTACCCTAAAATGAGAAGGAAAAGAAGCAGTAAATTTTCTCCTTAGTATTTCAACTTATTCTCCGCATTCTGTAGGAGAAAGGTATTTTCTCATTTGTTTTTAAAAGAACCTTTATAATTAAACAACTTTATACAGTTTCTTGGGTTTTGCAGTCATCTAGAAACACAACTATTTTTCTAGGAAAACAAATTAATGCCACTTACTTTCCCAAAAGAAAACAGTTTTGTTTCTCAACTAAATAGCTGGGTTGAGAGGGGGAAGAAAAAAAAAAAAAAAAAAAAAAAAAAAAAAAAAAAAAAAAAAAGAGAAACTCTTGCACCCTAAAGGATATGCTAGACAGCTCCTCTGAGGAAAAGATACACCCTTCCCAGATAACCACAGGACTTAATGCTAGTGTTGCAAGAAACTTCAAGCACTGTCTAAAACGCAACTCTTGACTCATGCTTTCTCTCCTTAAAGAAAAAGAAATCTCTTCCAAAAAACTGTCATTTATCTTCATTTTGTTTACAAAAAGCAACAGCAGTATCAAATACAAGTCATTCTAACTTGATGGACCTGTTGATTGAACATACACATTTATAGAATGAAACTACACTAAAAACATTAAAGATTATTAAAGGTAGAGCTGCATCAAGATACATTTTTGGATGGTTTTTAGTCATCATTCACAATACGTTGGATTTTTTTTATTTTTAGCATTACAAGCACATGCAAATACCAACATCAGTTGCCTGCTAGAGAAATTCATTAAACTGTTACAATGGTGGAGTTTGAATTAAAACTACGATTTAAAAAATCTAGCTTAAGCAGGATGACAGTGATCCTTCGGTTACAGATCTTGAATCCTAGGGATTTTACAAAGACATTCAAAACTTCTGTGCATGAATCCCAAGAGTTGCTTCTTGTGCTGCTGAAGCTTATCAGCAATTGAATAAATATCCAGCTCACTGATAAAATGTTCACAGTGGTTACAAACATTGTGTATTGGGGGGGATTGTTTTCAGTTTTAGGATGACATATGAGCCAGCATGAAACATGATTATAATCGTTCCCATTTCCGGAAATTTGTTCCCAGCACTGTGATGGTTGATGACCTTTGTAGAAAGCCAATGAAGCCACATAGCAAGCAGAAAACCGCAAGTTATAAAATACACACGAAAAACAGTACTAGAGTCTCAGCAATGCCCAATGGTATCACTATTTCAGAAAAATGAAAACAGTCTCAAAAGCAGCTGAAGCATCTGTACTTAAGTCCTCTTAGACATTCAGTGCCCAGACAGGTTTCATACATGCCCTTTAGAGTACAAAGCATATGCTAACATGTTTAAGATACTGAAACAAAACTGACACTGGCCCTTCCTTCCCAACACTGTATTGTGGAAAAAGACCTTCAAGGTGCAAGAAGGAACTCCAAGAGGATGAGTGCAAAAAAAAGTCCACTGTAGTCAAGAAAATAACATGACTGCAAAAGTCAGAAGAGCAACTGCTTCTATGTAAGTAAATATTAATTCTATAAATTCAGTACATAATGTAAAATAGCAGCATCATTGCTAAATCTGAGCTCTTATTACCACACATGAAAGCGGAATTTTGTTAATATTCTCCAGATCTGACCCAGAAAAATCAAGGCCATAGCTTTGATGACAGTTGGACTAGATGATCATTTTAGGTACCTTCCAACCGAAATATTCTGTTCTATTCTTACACTGTCCACATGCTGCATGTGGACCTTTGGAACAGTCAAGCTGAAGAGAAGAAAAAAAACCAAACCACAACACTAAGGTTGCACAACTGCTCCAGCTTAAGGATTTAATTGTTCAACATCAACTTCAAAAATTACGTATTACTCAGTAAAGCAAATAATAAATCACATTCATTGGAGAACTCTTCATTTCCAGTCTAAGATTTTGTGTTCAGTTGTTCACTGTTTTATGAACCTTTCTTGATAAGTTAAATAGACAGGAGGTGCTAGAGCTTTTGAGGCAATAGAAGAAGGTAACGTTTTTCGGTCAAGGGGTGAGCTGTCACAACTGACATATCAGCCATGTCAACATGGTCTCTGGTTTTAAACACAAAATCCAATGCTTTATCTGGGCTCTCAAAAGCAAGTTAAAAGATCGCTCCTACTGTCAGTTCAGGTCTAAATTAGATTAAAGAACTTTTATTACAAAATAAGTTATATTTCATAAGCCAATTTTACATTGTTTATCTGAACACTAGAGAGTCAAAATTTAGAATAATGTGTATGAAGAACTAGTTTCACATCAATTCCTCATTTCACTTATCTTGCTTCAGCCTCAATTTTAGCAGTTCAGAAAACACCAACTTAACTCTCCCAAACCCCATACGCCAGGCTTCTCCACATCTTAGAGAAAAGCCATCGTACCCTGGACAAAACTGTTTCCAAGGCAAATCTAAATGTGTTTTAAAAGAAATCGTACAGTACCTTGTGGTGTTTGGACTCAAGACACTATGGAACATTTCTGCAGGCAGTCTTTTAGCCAAAGCATGCAAGACTACTGACTACATAATGAAAACAAGTTGAAGTTACCTAAGCTTCCTAGAACAGTCTGACAATCACCTGTCTGATGGCAGAGCAGCCCCAAACTAGTAGATCAAGCTGTTGCCCTAACACATATATGGAAGGCTCTACTTCTGCATCCCAACCAAAGACACAGCTAGAAACATAAAAGCTGCTTATCTTGGTCTTAGAAGAAATCGTCAACATCAATAGGTAAATACTCCACTTAAAAATTAATCTGAAAGTGTAAATCCACTCAGAATTTATTAAACTGATAGAGAAATCGAGAATTACACCTTTGGAACTATCAGGCTTTTACATGTAGCAGATTGAACCCTTCGATGTCACTTCTAATGACTACAAGCAATCAAAAGATTATACAGTATCTTGAAAACACTGACTTTATAGCACTTTAACAAGAGATGACCTATTTCATTGTTATCTATTTAAAAGATAACAGGAAGCAAACCAACACAACATTCCTGCCTCACAGTTATTTAATATAGTCCATGGTTACTACATGAGCACTTCAGGGTACTCCTCTAGAGAAGAGCTGCTGCTGTAAAATTACAGGCTAGAAATGAGATTCATAACAACACAGCATACATCATTAATACTTCTGTCAATTATTGTTACTATTATTAACAAGGTTCACTGAATGTTAACGTAGGTAGCTAGGTAAAGCTCAGGTAACAGCCAGACAAAGAAATATTTTACTTGGTCCCTAGTTTTAATTGTTTGGGTTTTTTTCCCCAGACATGCCAGTGTTTCTGTCACTTTAACAATTTCTGTGACTCTTTTAGAAGACAAATAGCATCTGTCTTTACTACTTTCTAACCTCTCTGCAGGAGTAAAACTTCTTGTGGAACATGTATTCCTCAACAGATGGAGTTTATAGTACGGACAGAAACCAAGTGCTAGTGATTCTACGAGTTAAAAAAAAAGGATAACATCAGAACAAAACACGTAAGTGGGAGAATACATGCATCTAGCCAAACAACAGGTCAAGAACTGCTCATCACATTATGCTAGTCCTCCCTAAAACTGAAGCAGCTCCAGCCTTTGAGAGTTAACACCACAGTTTTGCATAAGATAAAAATGGTATATTCTCTTCAAAGGATAGTACCTGAAACTTCATTCCCTTGTTAGTTTGCATAGCGGGTTGGACAGACGTCTACATTAGCATTCCTACACCACACATAGTTGAGAGTGGTTGTCTCAGAGTAAGCCAGTGATGAACATTTTAGTACTATGCACTCATTTAAGACTCAACCAACTTTTCTGGTTACTCATACATGTTTATGCACTATGGCAGCAAGTGTCACAGCTGTTCTACATAATATCCAGAAATGGGTAACAACTCTGATGCCAGGGAGAAAAAAAAAAACAAACCTAAAACATACTGTTCTTTAGTGACTTACTTTTGATAACCTAACCTCCCCTGCTTTCTTACGAGCATCAAAGAAGACTGATAGCCTAAAGTCTGCTCCCCATATAATCATAGTTCCTTGTTTCTGGAGCAGGCAGGAAGTTTCAATGCTCCCTTTCCAGCATGGTTGAACTGCTGAAAATACAAGTGGCGTGAATCTATTCTTCAAAGTAAAGAATAGCATGAGGGCTTACTTAGCAAAGCCCTTCCTATGCCCACACCTAATCCTATCAACACAAGGAGTCCAGCTTCTCCTTTGTGGTCAGGCTCTGTCATGCCGTATCTTCAGCACAGATCTATTCCTTGGCAGTCAAATATTTGTTGAACATTTTAGAAATGGCTTTTTATACAAATTCAATTTTCAAAGAATTATGTGTACAAACAAAGTAAAGTAGCTAGGGACAGATGGATCAACAAACCAGAGCAGGACCATAAGCAAAAAGATTGGGCAATGACACACACACTACAAACTGCTACATAACTCCAGTATACTGCCTGCATTTGCTCTAAACTCCCAATTTTCTAGTTCTGGGGAGGGAAAAAAAAATTAAAAGAATTAAAGGAAGTCTATGAGCATCTCAATTGTTGATAGAGAAGCATGGGAAACAGTTTTTTAGGACATACTCCACCAAATAACCAGTGACTTGTTTCTCTTGGACCATACTTCTAACTAGCTGTTGAGGAAAAAAAGTGTCAAAAACCCTGTCACAAACTCAAGTAAAAGCTTGACTCTACATACAGCAACTAAGTAGTTCAACATGACACCATTTCAGGAAGTTCTGGTTCTTGAACCAGACTTCCCAAAACAGCACTTTCAGAAGTCAAGTTTCCTGTATGCAAAGCAGATTATAAAGACTTGGAGTGAATTTCTATTCAGGTGAAGTTCAGATTTAACAGCCTCAAGGAGAAATGCTTTATTACTCAAAAGCATGTGGACAGACCAGGTTATTAAAAACAGATCCCTTCAATCTTAAAGCTGGTCCAGAAAAATATTAATCTAGATAAGCAAAACCATGCATATTGAAGGTAGATTAAACTGCACCTGCATGCAGTTATTAAATTGAATCAGTTTTCACTTCTTCCCATTAAAATTCCTTAAACCTCAGGGAGCTCTAAATCCTATACAATATCTGAGACAGAAATTTGAAAAATCATTATAAAGGGAGGATTAGAGGCAAACTTTGACAGTGGTGAGCCCAAACATTAAGCCCAAACACTTAAAACTGTCTGAGAGGACTTCTGACAAGCAGTTTTCAAACAGAAGCTACTCCTAAATAATTCCATTATGTTCTTGAACCCACAAGGTAGAACAAAAATTAATTCACAACTCGTGAAGCTTTTATCATAAACATAGTTTTATTCTCTATTTCTTGTAAAAGTTTTGACCTTGCCAGTGTCCTCCTTTTGACTTCGTGAACAATGTATTTGTGCTTTTTGTGCCTGTATTTCTAGGTTAGTGTTGTGGGGTTTTTTAAGCCTTAGTATTAGTAACTTTCATCTACCTACTACTACTTAAAACAAGGCACATAAACTAGCAATCATAAGAAAAAACAAAGAGTTTCAAAAAAGCTCCTCTGTTAGTTTCAGTTTTAATCACACGGACTGTTTAAGATACCTTTTTCTGCCTCCAATGAACAGTGTGAAAAATGAACAGAATGAAAAACCAGAGCAGCACACTTTTCAGCGCACAAAAGAAGCAAACACTGCAGCTGCAAGAAAGAGCATGCCTACACACACAGTAAACAGTGAGTTAAGGGGTGACTGCAGCACACTGGTTACACTGATTTATTGTGTGACCAGGATATGGCATGCTCATACCACTCTGTTTCTAACTATGCCCAACACACTGCCTCAAACAGTAGCCATAACCAGGTAACACAGAGCACACACTGTAGCAAAAGTGAGCAAAAGTTTCCATGTTCCAGCCACAGCATCTTGGAGAAGTCCTGCGTGCTTGTCCAGGAATACACAGGTGTGACTAAAACCAACTCCAAACACATACAGAATAAGCAGTCTTGAAAAGGGAGAAACGAGACAATATTATCTTAATGCAAGGCCTTTTACCTCTGTGAAATTAAACACATTGAAAAACAGGCTTTCACTAGGTTTTAGCTTACGAGCATCCATTACGGTGATGACAGACTTTATGTCTGAAGCTCTCTAAAAGTTAACAATGAGCTCCAAAATAACTTCCAGAGTGGGAAACAAAAGATGTTTTCTGGAGAAAGATTAAAGAATTCATTTGAAGATTTATCATCCTGCATCATCAGAAAATACATCAAGGAGAGGATAAGATAACATGCCAGAGGACACTCCCGCTGCTTGTGCCACAAAGGCTAAATTACATGCTAAACTTATGAAATCTGGCACTAAAACCTGAGCAAGTCAGCAGTCATTTCTCTCCCCATACACCTCCACAATCATGGGCCGATACTGCGGTGGATTATAGAATTCTATAGAACCAAAATTCTCCTTGAAGCTCTTGGAAAATGGCTGTAATGATGCAAGTCAAAGACAGATGCTGTGAATGCTCCCCATAATATTCTGATGAGGAATTACAGCTCATAAATAATATGCTGTAAATTCTAACTGTGGATTATATTTTTCGGCACAGCCACTTTCTAACAGAGGGTCACAGTTCTTGATCCCTCTGCATAAGAGCACTTAAAAACAGGTGGTAATGAGTTGTCTAGTATCAACCTAAAAAAAGGTCACCTAAGGACAGAATGCAAGGAGTGAAGAAAATTAACTGCAAAGTAGAACAAAGTAACAAAGTTTTTCCAGGACTTGTCTTAACTTTTAATACATAGTTTTTGCCAGATATACGTTCTGTCAAAAGACTTCAAGTCTAGACATACAGATCTGCAAACCTTCCCAAAAAGCATTCAGGAAAAAAAAAAGGCAGTTTTAGGAGATAATCATTAATCTGTTTATCATTAGCATAACTTACCTACAAACCTATTGCTGAGCAACAAAGTCAGCAGTATTTGCATATACATACCCAATCTTCAGGTGAAGGAGGAAGTACTGCAAGTACTTTCAGTTTCTTTATATTGACTCAGCTTGAGTCAGGGCACAATTTTTAAAGTATCTAATATTCATTTCTCTGTGGGGTGGGAGAGCAATTATTTTTTTCCTAAAGCATTTTAAGGTCTAAGTCTTTTGACATGATCTCAGTCCCTAAAAATCTGTGCAAAACATGTGCATCTATGAGCTGAACGGAAGTTAAATGTCACTAATTTGGTGGTGTTTGTGTAATGACAGAGAGAACTGTAACTACTGCTTCAAAGAAAAAACAAATTAAGAAAAAAAAAAATCAAGATTTTTACCATATTATACCTAATACAGAAGTGTTTGCTCACAGAATCGGAACTTAATTCTGCTCACACTGTTCTGCTTTATAAAAATTAAAGTGAGGCTACCCAGGCATATACTCCCTTATACATTAAGGAATGTTCGTCTCCACTGTAGGTAAAGAGAATTAAACATGGAAACACTAACACAGGAAACAAACAGACCTTGTGCCCTTGACACGATAGAATCGTTTAACAGGTTGGGGGAAGTTTGTCACAAGTTAATTGCATATTAACTGCATGTATCACGTCTAAGAAACAAGTGGTCTGGGAACCCAAAGGAAACTGAATTAAAAAAATGAATCCATATACACATACATACTATATGAGCTGATCCATCTACCTGGCAGTAACCAAATTTTACTGTATGTTAGTGATTTAAATGTATTTCATTTTTACATCCCATACAGTGACAGCAAAACCTGGATGTTTAAGTACCTTGCCATTAGTGATGTATTTGCAATTAATTTTTAGAAATTTCTCGGTAAATGCTTCTTCCTCTTCAGAGGTGGAAGATACCACTCTTGTAGGACGAACACATGCATGCACTGGTGAAGCAGCCGACTCTTTCTGTTGGACTCCATCTGGATCCTAAAAGGGAACATAAAGAACTTAGCAACCTGCCTTTTCCAGTATTAACTTTAAGAAATCTTCTGTGGTGTAATCCTTATTCTTTCTTTGACAAAAAAGCAAATGTAAAAACAAGGTTCCAAGCCCACTGCAGTTTAAAAGGACTGTTTTGATCTAACAGTGTGTATAACTAATCAAGCACAGCTTAACCAGCCCACAGTAAGAAGTGCTAGTGGGCAAAGATACTCAGAATCAACCTGGAAATAACAAAATGATTGGAATTCACATACAGGAACCATCCGACATACTGTCACATGCAAAATTTGTTCAGAAGTTAGCAGAAAGTATTATTTTCAAACGTCAACAAACAAAAGTCCTATTAAATGCCTTCTGTTATCCTTCCAAAATATTATACACGACTTTGGTTGGAAAGACCCTCTGAAGGTTAGCTAATCAAACCCTGTGTTCAAAGCAGGCCTAAGTCTACATTAGATCATGTTGCTCACAGCCTTTCCAGCTGAATCTTAAGTCTTCAAGGCTGGAGGTTCCACAGCCTCTCCAAGAAGCCTGCTTCAGTGTTTAACGACACTCTCAGTGAAAAATATTTTCCTGATATTTAACCAGGACCTCTTGTGCAGCAACTTGCAGCTGCTGCTGTTCATTTTACTAAGAACGTCAGAAGGCCCTGACCCTCTTCCCACTAACCTGTCTACTAAGTAGTACACCACCGAGATCAGGTTGTTCATCAGTGTTTTCTTTGGCCTAAGCAAACTCAGCTCCCCCAGCCAATCCTTGTGCCTCACACGTTTACATCCTCTCTTCGTTTTAACAGCCCTCTACAGGACTCTCGCCAGCATGCCAATCTTTATCTTATACTGGAGGTGCCAGAAGTGGAGACAACACTGCAAGTGGAGCTTCACAAGCCCCCCAGACAGCAGAATAATCACTTTCCTTAACCCATTAGTATTGCCCTTTCATCTGCCACCTGGCACGTGATAAGCTTTCACCATCACAAGTGGACACTGTTCAACCACACACACAAATGCTGAATCACTTTGAGCTCAAAGACGCTGTCAATTTTTCCTGCCCATCTTGTAGTGCACCCATTCAGTTCACATATCCACAATATTGCAGCAAGGTTGCTTCGAGACAACATCAAGGACCTGGCTCTAGTCAAGGTAAGTAATATGCACCACTCTTCCCTCATCTGCTGAGTCAGCCGTCTCATCACAGAAAGCTCATCACTTTGATCAGGCATGACACGTCCTTGGCAAATTCACTCTGGCTGTTCCCAACCATCTTTGTCTTTCACATGCCTAGATATAACTTCCAGAGGATTTTCTTCATGACCTTCCTGGGCAGATAACAGGGAATCTATCCTGCTGTCTAACTGCACAATCAACCAGTAAACATGGAATCTTGCCAGGAACAGGAAAGACAGTGAAAAAAAAATTTGTTTTCAAGTAAAAACTACACGTACAGTACATGGACTGTGTGAAAGCCTATTTTACAGTCACAGCAATCCTGTTTTGGAACTTAACCAACATTTAAAGACTTCCATTTTTAGTTACTAATAAAATATTACTATTTATAAAAAAAATGAGAACCTATGTTTGATTTTCTGCTTCGTTGTACTCACTAGTAAAGATTGCAGTAAATGTCTTTAACCATGTCCAGGAACATCATGCACAATTGTTTTCAGTTCATCATTTCTTTGGCAGTACTTTAGCCTTTGCCTGCAGCTTTTAATTTTATTTAGAAAGCAGAAAAAAACCCAAACAAAACAACTTACAGAACACTGAAATAAGTTTTGCTGAAAAAGCTAATGAAGATATAATTAAAAAGGAAACTTCCTGGAGATGAGTTCTCTTTCTATATACTCCATTCTCCTAAAAATTATGTGGCCACCTTTGTAACTCATGTAACTTAGCAAGCGGCTGCAAAAGTCCCCAGCTGATATTCCAAGTCCACTGTGAATAAGCCATCTATTTCTCATTCATATTGCTGCACAACACAGAAGCAGGAATAATATTGGTAGCAGACTTCAAATTTAATGAAAACACCCTTGTCACTATGTATTATTCTGAAGTGGATTTTAAGTTTTATAGGTAATAAAGCTTACAGGATCTTCTCAAATACATGTATCAGACTGCTGAATGACAAAACCCTTCATAAAACCCAGCAGCATAAGAAAAACTTAAAAATTTAGCTTAAGTGTAGCAATGTAAAGAAAAAATTAACAGGGTTTATGCAGGTCTTTTATTGGCCTGCATAGACTCTGAGTCTATTTATAGACTCATAGAATCATTTGGGTTGGAGGGTACTTTAAAGTTTATCCAGTTCCAACACGCCTGCCATGGACAGGGACACCTCCCACTAGGTCAGGTTGCTCAAAGCCCCATCCAGCCTGGCCTTGAACACTTTCATGGACAGGACATCCACAGCTTCTCTGGGTAACCTGTTCCAGTGCCTCACTGTAAAAAACTTCTTCCTAATCTAAATCTACTCTTTCAGTTTGAAACTGTTATCCCTCATCCCATCACCACACTCTCTTGGAAGAGTCTCTCACCACCTTTCCTGTAGGCCCTTTTTAAGTACTGGAAGGCCACTATAAGGTCTTTCTGGAGCCTTCTCTTTTCCAGGCTGGACAACCCCAACTCTCTCAGTCTGTCCTCACAGGGGAGGTGCTCCAGCCTCCAATCATCTGATTTGTATTTAGCCACATCATTGCGTGTGGCTAGTCCAATGCTTGATAAAACAGGAACTAGAGAACTGAGCATCTAATGGCTTATACCTTGCCTCAGAGGTTCACATATTGGTTAGTCATCTTACTCAGTCTCTAGCAAGAACTCAATTTCTATGACCATAGCACAGAGAGAAGACCTCTTCACATTATACAGACAGAGTAACATATCCTCTAAATTGAAATGTGCTTAAATATAAACTGCAAATCTGGAGTCAAAAATCAGGGAAGAGTCAAAGACGACGTACATCAATACAGGGCATTAGAGAACGTATGCTAGTATTTTTGTCATTCATAAGGATTGCAATCAAAGAAAGGAGAAACATGGAGAACAGTTGCTATGATGAAGAACAAAACCCTCCAGCTTTAACTGCTCCAACAGAAGTTGAGTGTTTTTTCTGTTGCTGAACAGACTGTTTGAAAAACAAAAACCAAACACATGAACACACAGTCCACACTGACAAGTGCAAGTGATTTTTGTTCTTTGTTTCCTTTTGACAAACTAAATCTAGGAACATCCCTTCCCTCATTGCATGTACTTTGAAAGACCTCAGAAACTTTCATAAATACTTTATTATGTATTGTCACACTGCTCACTTGATTTTCCATGAAGCATTGAAGAACTGCTTGAGGTGATCCACAACTGATGGGATGTAAAAAACCGTTCTTCAACAACACAGTAAGCGTCAAACTTAACACTCACATTATTGCTAACATTGAACTGCCTACAAGAAACAAAATGACTTTTTGCATAAGAGGATTTTAACTTTAGAAGTATGTTACTCTACTTTGTTTCTTCTACATTTTCAAGCTTTTATCTCTGCTTTGTGTATATAGTCATAAAACATTTCAAATTACGTGTATCATTACACTATTAAGTCTCCTTTATGTGCAATATTTGTATATGACTGTTTCTACAAAATCAAGAATGAGTTGGGCTTTTTGGACATGGAATCTAGTCTTGCAGACTAGTCTATTTATTGTGTTACAACACCTTCAGTTTGCCACAAAACAAAAGAAATTATTCAGTACAAATGTGAGCAGGCATATCACGAGAACAGGCATATTAGGTCAGAGTAAATATATAACAGCAAAATCAAACAGTAATTTTCAGTAGTTATCACAGTCTTTGTAATGCAGCTTGGGAAACTATTCAGCAACAAAGCAATACTTTTATATTTAAACTTCTCTGGACCGAGTCATGCAAGCAAAAAAATGCTTAAAGTCTCAAACTTCCTAAACTTTGAGCACATAGAATCTTGGAGTAGACATCTGACAGCTTGACTGTGCACTATCAAGAAGTTTTATCAAGAAAATTTGTTACTTGAGAGAAAAGATAATAACAGGGAAAATATTAGTGACATATTAAGAATCATCTGAATAAGGTCATAACTGCATAAACTGCAGAGAAGTTCTGGCTCCAAAGCTGTGTCTTGCTGGTTGGAGTTCTCCCCATGGAATTATGTTGGCAGCAAACAGCTTTTACAAAGCTAGCTCCTAGCCAAAAATCTACATTTGAACTGAAGTGCAGAGCAGCTTTGATGGCTAAACAATTTTACTGTCTCAAAGTCTACAAAGGTAGAACTACTGAATACAGGTCAGGTATAATCAATTCTCTGGTAGCCCTTCACTGAAACAACCTTTTGGGTTTTTTTGCTTTACTGTTTCATTAAGTAAAACTAGAAAACCCCCTCTCATACCTCTACAGGGAGCAGGGGGAGCCCTTACCTTTTAGCTACTTGAGTATTCTTGCCAATGTATCATCGCTACAAAAACTATCAATGAGACTAGAGAGAAATGTTTAACTAATTTTGGAGGGTAACAAATACAGAAATGCCACAGGAACTAGTATTTAAGTTTTCAGTGTGCAAGGATAGCTACAAAAAACTTGCCTTCAAATCAGTTTTCACATAGAAAACTGTCATTTACAAAGATTAAGAAGGTACTACTTTACTTCTCAGCAACATGTGTTGTAATGTACTTTCTCCCCCAAGTGAAACGGTAGTTTAAGAAGAAAGCACAGCATCTGTTACATTTATCTTCTGAGGGAAAATTAATTTCAAGGACAACAGGTATACCTACATTTACTGTAGCCTTGTCAAGCTCTGCTTCGGAAGATGTAGGTGATAAAGGACTTATAGGACTTAGAGAGGGGGAGCTGTCCACACTAGAAATGTAGTCTGGGTCAGGAACATACAAAATCTATAAAGAAGATAAGGCAGTTAGAAGTTATGTTTTCAGGTTTACTTTAGATTTCCCACCAGTTCAGGTATACTTGCTATGCCTTCTCAAAACAAACTATGCAAAATCATTCCTGCTCCCATTAATTTTCACAGAAACGATGAGTTGAAGGAAAAAACAGTAGTAATATTCATTTAGGAATGTTGTTTGGAAGATGTACCCTGAATTTTCTCTTTTGAGTTAGTGTTGGTAAACAGCCTGCTATATTTGCAAAGTAACAATTTAGCTTGTACCCGAGTGTTATTATACCATTAAGTTTAATTAGTTTTAAAAGTCCTCTGATCTTATTTAAGAGAGACAGGTAGCTTCATTACATGTTCCCTTTTTTTAGGCAGTTATTTAATAGGCACAAAGAAGTCACAAACTAGAGAAAAGCTGAAAACTTTTACAAAGCCAATAGGAAAACCAGTAAGAGAAGTACTTTAACATTTTCTCTGGCAGAGATGAGAAATATAGGGAAAAGGTCTTTGCTGGTTAAGTAACATAGCGTAATAGTACCTGTCCAGGAACGACTGCTCTGGAGAAAAGCTTATTTAATTGAACCAGTTCATTGGGTGTTGTATCAAATTTCAAGGCAATACTGTTTAAAGTATCTCTTGACTCCACCTGTATCGATTGGGGAAAAAAAAACAGAAAAAACAAACCTGTAAGCAGTTAGTTCAAATAGTGGCTCACAACTTGTATCGTGTGCTGATTTACAAAGATTTTGATGAACTTTAAGTTACGATTCCCCTCCTCTACCCAAAACATACCTATTCCCTAAATATTAGTCATTACAACCCCAATAAGGACACATGTCTTCCCACTACGTTTCCAGCTGGCCAGAAGTGTCAGTCATACCCAATGAGCTGTAGGCTCAGCTATTGCACCAGAACTTCTGGCCTATGTAAATTCACTGCTGGGTAGCACTGAACTAATACATGATTGACTAGTTTCAGAGAACCTTTAATACTTCCTCCTCAACTCTTCTTCTCCATTGTTCATCTACAGAAAAGCTGAAGCAATCTCTATAAACACAAACACATTCTCTTTCTAGAAATAAGTTTCTGTTAACCTCACTTTCAAGAAAAAAACGCCACTGAGATAAAAAGCAAAAATACTGAAGCAATACAGGTCAACTAGTATGCCAGCAGGTGGAGCAGAAGCATTTTGAGTAGATGATTCCCAAGTAAAGACAGGATTTTTTCCAAGCTCCTCTTTTCAGTCCCATCTCCCAAAATGCATTCAATGAGCCAACAGAAGAAAGCAAAGGGAAAAGTTTTATTCACAAAGAGTATTTCAGAATAAAGAATTCATAGCAACCATCTAAGAATGGTAAAGATGATGACGACAAAGGAGCACGCAACCAAAAGAAGTGTGTAACTTCTTTTGCATAATGGCATAGGGGTTGATAAACACTGTATCAGGAAAAATAAATCTTATCACTTCAGAGAAGATGAAGCAGTATAAGCAAAGCTACATTTGTGTTGCTAAATACGGAGAACAGCTAGAAAAAATTCAGACTTCTGTCTTAGACATCTTCTCCTTTGTCTCTCTTATTACATCTGCAAAAGTTATACACCTTCCCTTCTATACAAATATTAAGTATTAGACTAATTATTCACAGGTTTAATTTTCTTTCTATTTTCAGCCTATTCACTTAACTTTAACTTTTCTTGACAATTAGAGAATTGCTACAGAAGAATGCCTTCTCTTACAATTCCCTTTACTTAATTTTCAAGGGAAAAGTAGGGAAGGAGGGGAATAAATGAAAGGCAAAACCCAGAATTTTCTTCATATAGTGTATGTTCTATAAACAAGTGTTTTGAGAAAGCCAGTGGATATCGTTAGCTGACTCAGCATACCCACTAGGTTATCTTCTGCTCTTCCCTCCCTTAAGAAAAACGTGGGAGCACCATGCCTTGTATGCCTCATCAACTGTTGCGGGACCTGAAGATAGATATCCTTTATTTCTGTTTGAACAACTGAATTGGGGCAGGAAAAAACAGAGAAGGGAGGGAAGGAAAAAAATCTTGGGAGTATACATGTTACAATAGCTTTTGGTACTGCTTGCACTGAGGGTAGACCTTGACCTTATACACTCAGATGGAAAAAGGCAGCTTTTGAATCCAAAACACTAACATGCTCTATTTTCATAACTGCACTGCAGGGGAGGTAAGTAATAAAACGTACGCTGGGCTAGCCTGCTTCCAGCTGTACTCTGTGATGGATTGTTCCCACTCAATTAGCATATTTTAATAACTAATAAGCATTACATGTTTTGTTGTCAGTAGAATGTACAAGGCACATTCATTCCCCACAGAAGCAGCGAACATTTTGTCAGAGTGGAAGAATATGTACCTCAGGTTATCGTGTTAGTTAATATTGGTGATTAAATATTTAATATTTTAATACATTTTACTTGCATTGAGAATAGCTGACAAACCAAGTCCGTACCGGTTGCAAAAGTAGCATATAAGGGGTTCAATAATCGCTCCTCAAAACACATTCCCCCTTAATCATTCTGAAACTTAAGACTGATTAAAACATTCATCCCAAAAAATTTATGAAAAAAGTGCTTTCTCTTTACTAACTTTTTCAAAGTTATGTCATGTTAGGGAACACATCACGACAATATAGGAATAACAAAGTCTAACTGAGATATGTAAAAACGCAAACTATATCCTTTAAGTAGAGAAGTGGGTTGTCCTGCAAGGAAAAGTGCTACAAATCTAATGTACTTTGAAAGCTCTTATAGTTAAACAGATAAAACAAAAGCAATCTGGGATACTAACAAAATTAAGGTTCACAAGCAAGAGTTCAAGAATTCCTTTCCATACAGAATTCATTATCGTTTCATAAAGGTGCATTTGTCAGCCTAGAGTCACTAAAGGAAAAAGATCGGTACTGCCAAAAAAAAGGCAATTAGCTTTTTTAGATAAGTTTCTAACTCTCACAATTATTTATATAGGAAACCATTAAGTTAAACAAAGCAGCAAATGTCTCTCCTTACTAGTATTTCAGGTATGAAAGACTGTGTTGTAGTAATTCACATAGATCACACAGATACGTGAAAAATAAGAATATTCTTTATGCCACTTTTAATTGGTAATAAAGCAGAAATCAAAACAGGACCCTAACCTGCACAGATATGTACTACTTGTTCCACAGACAATAACAACAATAAGTGACAACCAAATCAATGAACAGTCGTGTTTCCATCAGAAGCTCCACATCATGCAGAAGGTTTACTAAAACGGTGATGTTAGATGTAAAAGCTTTGCCTGATTCCAAAGTTTGTTCTCTCAAATGCTGGAGGACAAAAATTAGCTGCTGGGTAAATATTCCTTAGGTGTCACTTAAGGATTGAAACAGTTGAGATTTTAGACTAACTCTTGATATGACATAAAATAAATTAAAGCATTCAATTAAAAACCACAGAACTTAAGCCCTTGAAGAATGCATTCACTCTTTTCAGCCTTCAGAAATAAAATCATCAGGTGAGATCTCCTGGCAACTAAAGGGTTTATCTCACACAAGAACGGCAAATATAAGCCTTCTTTTCTTATTTAGCTGTTTGCACAGGCTGATCTCCACACTACATGGGATTTCAAAGACCAGCACTTAAAACAAATTGTTCACCTAACAGAGACTTCCTGAAGTCTCTCCCTATACTTGAAGGCCTGTTTTCCAATTCTCAGGCTTTCTACTGTTTCAAAAATAGAATCTGAGCAGCCAAAAGCTCAAAAAAAAAACCCAAACCTTTGTGGAAAAGCATAATTTAAGAACAAATTAAATGTGCCACCACATACCACAGCCAAGCCCCAGCTTTTCCAGTACTGGAAGAGAGGGCAAAAAGTCATTCCTTCTCTCCCAAGAAACAAACTTTCTATACATTATGCACGTAGCTATTTAAATGCTATCCTGAACATTAAGAATTTTATATAAGTATTTGGACATTAAAGCACTATGATGAATCTTCAAGGACAGATTTCCCCATTTGAGAAGAGAGGGGGATGATGAACAGTGATCGCATTGTTTCATGATTTTAACAGAATGGCAAGATTTGTCCCAGTACAAGTAAAACTCTGAAAAACAACTACCAAACATGTGAAAACACTATTTTATTCCCTGAAACAATATGAAATGGACTTTAGCAGGCCAGCTAGTGCCTTGAAGTGATTGAACACGTACCAATCATTGGCTTTGTTTTGGTTCTTTCAAGATTTGGACTCGAGCAGATACTGATTAATGAAAATGTAAAAAGAAAACAAGAGTCACTTATTCAGGACTGTGTTAACGCACATAAACTCCGCTTTGTTTAATAACTTTTGTTGAAAAAGAGCTTCTTAATATAATCAGCTGTCCCATACTCAGTAGCAAGAACTTAGATAAGACACGAGACCTTGTTACCTAATTACCTCTACCTTACGTAGTCATTTACACATGTATAAAAATAAGTCTACAATTTCAAGTTAGCTAATATCAGTATTCCCAGATATGAGTAGATACACAAAGAGCCACTGAAGATCCATAACTTCCATTTTTCTTTTCCAATAAAATCCCAAATCCAACACTCTCTTCAAATCATTGCGTCCTCATTTGAGGACGAGATACATCCCACTTTTACATTTACAGAGCATTACTTGTGCACATTTGCCATGTGTGCACCAGTATACAAATAGCTTCAGAGTTACCACTGACTATGGTTCAAACTGCCTTCTTTTCTAGCAGATTAGCAGCTGGAAAAGTTATTTAAAAACCTTATTTAAAACCAAATTCTTTATTTTAATAGTCCTTTTTAATGAACTTTACTGTCAATGCATCTCCACAATCGGAGTTCATTTGTTCTTTCATTAAAAATTATAGACTGAATACATATGAATCGGAGTGGATAAAGAATTTTTCTTTTTAAGCCTTTTAAGACTGGTTGTCTAAGAACCAGAAAACAACAAAACAGCTAATTTAAGAGTATTAAGAGAAACAAAATTAAAGAGACTAGAAGGAGGGGTGAAGACAAAGGGGAGAAGAGGACACAACAACTTTGGTGGTGTACCCAAGCCTTTAAAAAAAACCCACCACATTACGACTATGTCATGATATAGGCTTTAAGTCATGCAGCTGCTAGCATGCTATTATCACTGGTGATTAGCAGCCAGCACTGTCTGTTGATGCTTCTTTATCTGTACTTGGCTCTTCTAACACCTGCAGGGAGACACTGGTTGTGTTTGTACTACATGTTACACAAAATGTGATGTTAATAATGCAATGTTAATATAATGAAGTTAAATAAGCAATGTAAAAATGCTATTTTCACAATATAAAAAGGACTAAGGAAAGTTCTAGCTAGTAACAATAATTCACCTGAACTATTTGCTCTTTTGGTCATTAGAGCCTGTTTACACGCACTGTCTGTGTACAGAAGAAAAAACCCACTGGCTTGGGGCACCAACTGTGAATTCTGAAATAACAGATAATATCAATTCGCATCTAAACTGTTGACTGACATTCAGAAGAGAAATACTAACTTAAAATCTGTTCACTGTCTAAGCAATAACAGCAAAAATAAACCGGAGTTTTCTGTATCCTTTAGAGGCAGCTTAGGACTTGCTTCTTTCATGTCTGCTAGTGCTACATACAGAACACTAGCTCCAAGTTTATATGCTTTGGGAATTTTACATTAAAACCTTTAACATTAAACCTAAATCCAAAAAGCTTTTAAAGAGAAATATATATTTTATTGTTTATTTGTCCCTAAAGTAACGATTTGCTTTAAAAAATTCTGGTGGGAAGTGTATTTCACCTTAAAAACCCATAGTTTGTATCCTCAAGATTCCACCCCACTCCAAATGTCAGGAATAAATATAAGCCCTTCCTTCCTAAAACCATGTAGCCACTGGAAAAACTAACACAAAAATTACTGTTTAAAAAAAAAAAGTAAAGCAAAAAACTTCACTAATTTTTCAACAATACTGGGTGGCAGGAATTTGGTTTCTGACTTCATCATTCTGCTGCTTCTCAAAGTAGCAACACATGCAGACATATAAATATGTGTGTGTGTACACATCTGTGTGTCTGTTGTTCCTTTGTAAGGTAGTAGGACGAAGGTAGAAATCAGACCCAAGTTCGTCTCCCCATATAGAATAAAGTCATAAATAATAACAACAACAGTAGCAAATGATCACAGCAGTTACTAGACCTCTCACGCATATAGTGAACATAACCTCGGTTCCTAAAGGTTAGTTACATATGTTTTAATAAAATATGTGTATGACGTAACCAAAGGCTCTGAAAATTTGACATTAAGTACTTCATGAGTGAGTTGTACAAGACTGGACAAAATACAGCATTTGTGAAACTCAAATGTTCCATACACGCAACAGGCTCCTCAGGAAATGGACTAAGTTCAGAGACAAAAAGCCTTTGATTCTTGCAAATTATCTTTTTGACTCACAAGAAAGTGATGCATATGTACTAATATGTTCAATATGTACTAAGAAAGTTACTTTTGTAACTAAAACCCACTTACTGGAACACAAAAACCCACAGCAGTACATGATAACTTGACACAAACATACTAATTTAAAAAAGGAAAGCCTGGTGCTTTATCTTTGCCTGGCATCTTACGTACCGAGGTAAATGCATGCACGTGGTGCCGAGAGACAAGTTAAAGGATTTACTGACTGAAGAGGAAGCCCGGTTTTACAGTTACGCCTGAGCATTTTTTTTTCCATTTATTTCAGAAAAAGCAGGGTTAATGCAACAGACACAACAGTCACATTTATGTTACCATTCTTCAGCTGCTACAACCTAAGCAGCAGAATTTTTTTTTTTTTTTTTTTTTTTTTTTAATTTCAACTTCAAGGAAGTCTTTAGGATAAGCTAGAATTATATTTAAATTCCCAATATAAGTCACGCTAATGAAGTGCTTCTCACTCCAATCCACACATCCTCTGCATCTCTATCACAGCCTTCTCAGCAGTTAAGCCATGGCTTGCCTTAATGTCACATTATGAGTTAAGTCTCCCCCATGTCTCTTATTCTTGGAATAAGAAAACACCAAGAGGTCAAGAAAAAACTTTTTATAAACAAGTTCTCATTTTTATAATCCCAGCTTCAAAAACACTCAAAGACAACTGTGATGGACCTTCCTTATTTTAATGGCAACCCCATAAGCATTATTTATAGGTTCAATTATATTTCCAGTATATAACACAAGACAGATATTTCTCACTTCAGTTTCCCTTAGTAACCACAAATGTGAAAAGCTGACTGCAGCACGGTTTGAGGGTCATTTCAAGAACAGGCAGAGAAAGGCTCCATTTTTAGAGGCTGCTGCAGAAACAGATCTCTGCCGTAAGAGGTATAGATCCATGAAAATTATAAGAACGCCAGAAGGTCAGTATCAAGATGCAGCCCCCCCCTTCATTCTGTTATTTCTCCTGATGACAACAGTTTATTAATAATGCTGAAAGCAGGGAACTTGCACATCATTTTGTAATTAATGTTATTTACTGTTTCTAACTAGGTAACTAGTTAGAAATTGAACCACTCAACAGCTTTTTTGGAAGAAAAAAAAGTAGCTTAAGGGGGAAAAAAAAAAGTGAAATATTACTCAAGTACTGTTAGTTAATTCCTAATTTAATTCCTGTCAAAATAAGATATCAGATATACAGAGTTCTAAGATTAAAGGCAACGGACATTAACTTTTTTTATATTTTGTAATGAAACTTTTAGGTCTGCACTTGCTATGCAATGACATTCTAATAATAAAGCAGTAACTTACGGAATATTCAATAGTCCCTCTAGGCTTTTGAAAAGACATTCGTCGCCCATCTTTCTTGTCTGGGGTCTTCTTCTGGCCAGTGTCTGAAAAAAATTGAGGCAATGTGCGTGTTAAATTCATTTTTCTCTCTCAGTATTGTCACAGGCTGCTGACTACAGCCCCGTGGGCTGACACCTAATTCACCAATTACACAGCTTGCTCCCAGTGACTCTAACACACAACTGGCTGCTAGAAGAGGGACTTTGTTCCTCCACAATGCTTTAAGAATTTGGCCAGTATAAACCACTGATAACACGGAATCCACCAACCGCGTAAGTACTTGCTGCTATCCAGGAAGCTATTAATGAAGGAAGACTAAACAGGAGATTTACCCCACCAGGCAAGCCACACTTTTAACTGTTTAATTGGTTTCACAGCGTATCTCATTTGCTTTTTTTTTTAGAGGGGAGATAATCTAGAGGTCCTGCATGTTCCATTTAATTAGCTGTGATTTTTTTGTCACTGTCTGATAAGCATAGAGTATTTAAAGCTTTTTTATAAAACAAAGAGCATTAGTGTTTAAATTCACAACTATCCAGTCTGTAGCAAAAACATACACAGCCTGTACGCAAACAATAAAGATTCTAAATAATACATAAATAATACAAGTTAAGAACTGTTCTTTTTATTGGGTACTGTATTTTGATGATCTCCATTTCATAGGCCACATCGACAATGATTTGTTCTTGAAGCAAACTCGTTTTATACTAATTGGCTTGTTATTTATGATAAGCACAATGCAATAGTGTACTTACACACACCTCTAGAAAACGGAGGGGATTTTAACATATCCATTTATATATAGACACATGCATTTTTTTGAGATGAATCTCTTAAGTTAGGTCTCTGTCACAAGGCCTCCACTTTCAGCAGTTAAATATCTGCTATCAAGGAGCCCAAAATATTTATGTGAATGAGGTATGTTTTCCTGCTACAGTAGGACTAGCTACACTCTCATTTTGATAAATTCACATTCTTGTTAACATAACTGAATATATTTAGTCATATATTACTTCAAACCAAACTGAATTGAAGAAAGAAACTTGACAAAATACAGTCTTTTAAAATATTTTAGCATGACTAGATTAAGAACAGAAAACGTACTGCACATCTATTTAAGCCTCACCTGAGGTACATTAAGGAAACTTGCTATAAATTGTCAGCAACTTCTGTGGACTATTATTTTTAATTAGTATCCTGACTGCAACACCAGAAAAAAGAGTAGACAAATACTTGCACGGATTTCATGTACCCTCTCCCAAATTTCTACATGGATAGTTGAAACTATTGATATACAAGAGGGGAAAAAACCTAACAGAGGAAGTTCTGCAGTGCCAAAAAATAAGAAACAAAATATAAAAGTAAATAAACACCCTATCAGCACATATCTTCCACTTATTATAAAGGGTAAGCTGCAGAGGACAACAAAAAAAGTGAGTTCTAGCAGATCTGACTTAAGTACTCTCCTTCAGTGTTCCTTATATAATAAGGAAATGAAGACTGGACTAATTCTACTTCTTTATACATTGAAAAAAGTCTGAGGGAGAATGTTCCCATACCTACATGAAAAAAAAATTGATCCAGAGATGGTATTATTTATGGTAGTTTTTACAGCTACAAACGACTCCTAAAATTTTCTATTCTGAAAAGTCTAGACACCGTAATTCTGCATCCTGCTATCTACATTCAATACATTAAATAAGTTAAATACATTTCTTATTTACTATTTGCAACTTTTTTTAAAAGTTACCTAAAAGAAACCTTTATTTCTGATCATATTAACAGTTTCTGAAGATACTACAAATGTCTCTAGGGGGAATTAAGCCCCCATTAATTCAGTAATGAATGAAAACACACTTAAAGTTTGTGTATAGACTTAATAGTGGCCAACACTCTCCTCTTCCAGGTCAAGAATTTTGTTACCAAAGTTTCTACCCAACCTTGCAACACAACAGGTGCCTCCTCAGCAGGCTACTGAAAAACTGCACCAGCTGCCTGCCTGGCTGTAACGGTTCCAAATTGTTCAGCTTTGGCAGTAGTCTGATTGTTTTCTATCAACAGCAGTCTGGTTCCAACACTCCTAAGCAAGAGTCAAAGGATGCAGATGAAGAAAAACTGATCTCAACCAGGATCCCAGACGCTGCACAGAAGGATCTGCTGCTTTAGACTTCAGAGCACTCTGAAAACTTCAGGAAAGTAAAAGCAACCAGGGGGTAGGTGCAGGGAAGGAAGGTCCCTGTTGGAGGCACCCTAGATGAAAGCAGATGGAGGAGAATTCCTACTACAAATTCCCCAGAAGCTTATAACCTGTAGTTTTAAAATTTTTTTTTATTTCACCCCCTCCCATACCAAAGACAGTAATTTCTACCCCTCCCATCAGTAGCCATTTTCACTTCTTCATTCCCTTTCACTCCTTCTCTTTTATTCCCCCTTGCTATATGGATACAGGATTCAAGTGTTTCATAACCTGTTGTGACCCAAGTCCTCCAAGTCAAGAAAAGATGGAGGCCAGAAGTGCTGAGCTATGTGTGCTGACTATCCAACTGGCGAAGCACCAGACAGAGCTATCAAATGTCACACCTCTGCCCACAGCCCAAGTGCTCCAGCTGTCTGTTCATACAGAACCCATCCATTTCACTTAATGTCTTGGAAACAAAACTAGGAAGTGTCTCAATTGTGAAAATAAGTCAGAGTATCAAAGACATGAATTCAACCTCGCTGACAGCATACTGCAAAGCCTCCAACTATCTCTCACTGATCGAGCAGGTTACTTATTTTTGAGAGGAAAATAACTGCATTTTTCAGCCATCCTTGTGCCTCTATTATTCTAGGAATAATATTCTATTATGCTATTACTCTGAAAGAGGAAACAACTGCCAGCATAGGATGAGGTGGTCTGAAAGGACCTCAGCACCAACAAGAATCGCTCTCATCCTTCCATATTACTTATATTCCTGATGCTAATTCTGTTGTGCATGAGCTCATCTTGTCAGGTTACACACATTCTTTACCTCATCCGTCATCAATAAGCCAAAGGCTGATGTTCTCAGACCACGAGTGTAAGAAAAAACCTGACACCACTGACCACGCTGTGCACAGCCTCAAGAGTCAACAGTAACCTGTTTAACAAGGGGATCTGCAGTGCTAGGTTACCGGATTTTCAGCCATGCTGATATTGAAAGAAAACAAGACCAGACTTTTCATAACATCAGGGTTGATGCTTTAATTCTGAACTACCGTTTCACAGGACTAGGCCTCCAGAACAGTTTGAAACACTGAAGTGAAAAAGTAGATGTCAGATTCACAATACTTCAAGAAAATATTCTGACTGCCCAGGATTTAAAATTCTAGAACTACAAATACGAAGGAGCTGGTGTTCAAAAGGACACCAGACCAGTATTTAGTCCGAATGCATGAATATAGAAACTTAAGATTAAATGACTGTAGCATAAGAATGGTTACACATGACCGACCATAAACATAACCGGAGAGAAGGACTTACTGTTCCAATAGATCTATACAAGACAGGAAAAGGGTTTTTAGGAACATATAGTTTTCAAAGAGGCAGCTTTGACCTTAAAATATGTAATAGTGGTAATATTCAATGAAATTTGAAGACAACTGAAGTTAAATTTCAACATTTATAGGGGAGGTTCTACTAAGCACCTCTGTATGGATCAATGCCTGTGAATTTTGGTGGATTGAAAATATTCCTGAAGCACTGCTAGTTCAAATTGACATGACAGGAGTGACATTTCTCATTTCTTAGTATGCCATCTGAGCTGAATTGCAGACCTTCAATTTTCGGTTTGCTGATGCTTCTAGGACATCCTTTGTACTTCTGGCAATAAGAGCTGGTGAAGAGAGCTTGAGATTTGTTCTGTGAGTAACAATGCAATGATACAGGCTACGAAATGCTTAGGAGCATCTTCAAGCTCTGCATAGAACAAAATATATTAAATTTTCTTTTACCCTACTATTTTCTGCATAAGCTTAAACCTCAAATAACTGGCAATGTTTCTCAGCTGCTGATCTTCCATTACTTTCAGTGTTAACAGAAATCACTCT